>NW_008621474.1:6454-10675 GCF_000691845.1 Merops nubicus | reverse complement strand
AGGGCAGTGGTGGAGTCCCCACCCCTGGAGGGGTTTCCAAGCTGTGGAGATGTGGTGTGAGGGACACGGGGCAGTGGGGACCTGGCACTGCTGGGGGAAGGGTTGGACTCAACAATCTTAAAAGTCTTTTCCAACCAAACAATTCTCTGCCTCTCCATCTCTCCTCTCCAGACAGCTGCTCAGGGAGGTTGCTCAGCCAGAGACAGGAACCCTGGTCCCTGCCTGCACCCCAGGAGCCCCAAACATCTTTGCCATCACCCCAAATCCACAGTGCATCAGGGAAAGCTGCCAGGGCAGTGCCAGCCACACGCAGCGCCCGCTCCACGCTCCTGCAGCTCTGCCAGCTGGGGAGGGAGCTGCAGACACAGGGGGACAACCTGCTGCCCAGGCCACCTTCTTCAGGGGCAAAACCAGGCTGGGCTGCAGGGAGCCACACGCCACAGGGTCCCCCTGGCTCCTGGGGAGGATCTTGGCACGGGTGCTTTCTGTGGGCACAGTGGGGCTCCGGGAGCGTGCCAGGCTGACTGCAGAGCAAGGATGGAGGATTCAGCTGGGGAACAGCTCCAGGGGCACTGCACAGCACCCAGGCCCAGCTGCAGCCCCACCCCAGCTCTGCAGCTCCTCTCTACGTGCAGCCAGGACCCTGGGGTTACAGCTGCCCTGCTGGTCCAGCACACAAACTGCTGCTGGGCTCTCCAGCAGAGAGGAGCAGGAGCCTTCTCAGCCTGGTTTCCCACATCCACCCACATGTGAGGCCAGAAATTAGAGCCCCTAATGAGGGAGGTTCACCTTGGCAGACACGACTGCTAGCTGATGGTCCTTCTCTCTGTTTTCCTGCTTCATTTTATCGACATCTTCCTTGAGCTGCTGGATTTTCTGCTCCTTCCCCACAACCTCCCTTTGCAGGCTGGTCACTAGACCTGAGAAAAACCAGTCTGGTGAGAAGCTACCCAAGCAGATCCCTGACAAAGCCCTCCAGCCACGGAGCAGCCATCCTTGGAGAGCAGACTCAGCTCTGGGCACCCCGTGCTGGACCCTGCTCCGTGGCAGCACCACGAAGGAGTTCCCTGGGCTCCTTGGAGGATGAGCAGCTCTCACCAAGCTGTTCTCACTCCTTGCTGTGGCAGATCCCCAGCTCTGATGCCTCCTCCCCGGTGAGCAGGACACTGCTCCCTTGTCTCAGGCCATGCAATCAAGCAGAACACTGGGGCTAATCTGAATGCTGGTATTTTGTGGACAGGCAGCATTCCTCCTGCCTGATAAAGGCAGGGATAAAGGCCATGGGCAAAGGCTTGTGGTCAGAGGTGGCCTTTGCAGCCCCACAGCAGCCTGGGGGGGTGGGGGATTACCCCCTGGGAGGGTGGGTTACCCCCTGGGATGCACGACAGCCCATTAAGCAGCTCAGAGCCCACCCTGCCCTCAGTGCTTGAGCCTTTTTCCCCCCCATCCATGCTCCCCATCCCTCCCTGCCTTCTCTCCCCACCTCACTCCAGGGGCACTCCTCACGTCAGACTCTCAGTGCAACTCCTGCAGAGCTTCAGGGCACAGAAACAGAGGTTGGGAGATTTCTACAAACCTTTTGGTGCCCGGAGAGTTTTGCTGATCCCTCGTCATCAAGAGCTCATCCCAAACTGCTCTGTGCCCCTCCACAGAGCTCCAGGGCTGTAATACCTGCAGCCAAAGCATGGTCCTTCTTCAGCTTCTCACTTTCTCTCCTCAGCCTCCCAATCTCCAGGTCTCTTTCATGGAGGGAATGGCTGAAAACCTGGCTTGAGCCTTCTTGCAGGTTGCTGAGCTGCAAAACACAGAGTCACCCACGTCCCTCACCAGGTCACTTCTTAACCCCCCTGGGAGAGGGAAATCCAGCCCTTCCAGGTCCTGCTCTGATGGGGTCTTTAGCATCTTTGACTACCTCTCAGCACTCATTGCTTTGGATAAGGCCCCCTTAAATTAATTTTGGCCATTTATGCTGAAATCCTAACCTAAAAGGCACAGAGAAGCACTGCCTGCTGTGCTGGGAACCCTTGGCTGGGGCTTGGGGACACTGCTAACGTGGCAGCAGACAGGAACGCCTGCAGCTCTATCAGGACATAGAGATTTATTACTCACAAACACAGATTTGGAGCTGTTAATAACTCCTGGAGGCATTTCTGTCTTGGGGGGGGGGTCTTGGCTGCCTGGCCTGAGGTGGTTGTGTGCCTTTGGGTTCCCTTCCAATTGCAGCATTACAGGTCCTACCACAAACTGGGGACAACTGTGTACCAGCTTCTTCAAATTAAATGATTTTAATTCTTCACATTAAATCTATTTGGATAGAAAGTAGGAAAATATGGAAAATAAAACAACTGGAAGTAAAAAAAAACCCCACCCCATCCCTCATCTCCCTTGGCTTCAGAGGTGTGACCTGCTCCTCCTAAAAGCTGGGTGTTAAACTAAAAGCACACCTGTATCAGAGAGGCATTTTTCCCTGCTTGGTGCCTGCTGAAGCGTTCAGTACCTGTTCCCTCAAGGCTTTGATCTCCTCTGTTTTGGCTCCCAGCTCTCTGTGGAAGGTGAGCAGCTTCTGGGTCAGCTCCACCTCGTTCCTGGCCGCTGCCTGAGCCAAGCTCTTGGCCATCGCTGCCACCTCCTCCTGCAGCTCCCTGACCACTGCACCCTTCTGCCTGGGCTCTGCTGCCAAGCCAGAGAGGTGACTGATTTCCTTGTCCAGCTGCATGAGCTTTGCACCCTGTGGGCAGATGAGGGGTGCTGGGTGGCACTGGCCAGCCGTGGAGACATCTGCTCCTGGGGGTACCGACTCACGGCCACCAGCCACGTGGAGCTGCTTGCCCTGGCTGCCCACAGCCCACTGTGCCCCCACCCATGGGAGAGGGCCTGGGTCCTGCAGCTGGACACCCAACCCCTTGGCAGGGTTTGCCTTCTCTGCCCACGAGCAGGGCAGGGATGGTCCCTCAGCCCTTCCCTAGCATCACCTTCTCCTGTGGCAGGAAATCCACGGTGGGAGTGCCCAGGGAAGGGGCATCTGGGCCAGGGAAGGTCCTCACAGCACTCACTCCATCGCCCACGACACTGGCTGAGGCTGGAAGACAGCAAACAGCACAGCAGCAGATGTCAGCAGGAGGAGGGGCTGCAGGCAGCAGTCACACTTCTCACAGCATCCCTCAGAAGGACTCTCAGGCAGAGGCTGCTGTGAGTCCAGGAGCCTGGGTCATAACCAGCTCCTTGCCACTGAAAAGACCCTTCCCAGTGCAGATATTCTGTACAGCAGGGAGGAATAATACACTTCTGGGAACCAAAAAAAAAAAGCCTCCAAGGCAGCAGCAGCACAGCAGAGAAGGCTCCTCTGGTTTCCCAGCACTGCCCAGCCACACAGAAAGCAGCTGCTGTCCAGAGCTGTGCTCACTGCAGATCCTTCCAGCATCATTTCCCCAAAATCAGACCTGCTGCCTTGGAGTTTATGTTTCCCTCCCTTTACCTCCTCTGCCACTTCAAATTCTGCCTGTTCCCTCACCTTCCAGCACTGCTGCTGGCACTGCCCAGTGCTGCCCCTGCTCTGGGGCACTTTGGCACCCCACTGTTGACCTCGTGTTGCTCCTGACTGCTCAGAGAACCCAACCCCACCCCAGGAAACCAACGGGACTGGGCCATAGCAAGCTACACTGGTGGCAGAAGTCTCCTCCTCCTGCTGTATCATTCCCCCAAAGCCTTGCCCCTGCTCCCCTGCTCCCACAGGCTGTGCTTTCAGGAGGATATCAGCTGTGGATCTGCTTTCAGGTCCCTGCAGTCTAAGCAGCTGGTGACTGGGCTCCAGAGGAGGAAAACCCACCTCCAACAGGAGCAGGGGCATGAGTCGTGAGTGCAGACAGTCAGTCACACCTTGCCCATCACACACAAGGAAAAAGAAGAGGAAACATCCTCCTCAGCTAGAAGGACAATGGCTTTCCCCTCGGTAGGTCACAGCCTATTTCTGAGCCCACCCAGATGCCACCCAGGACCACACGAGGTCTCTGATCAGCCCCGTTGGGTCAGGACTCACCCCCCACTGCTGGCAATGCTCACTCCTCAACTCTGCCTCTGCAGGGACCAGCTCTGCTCAGCACGGGGAAGCCCAGAGGCCACTGGGCTCCCAAGCACCAGGTTTGGCAGGGAGGAGTACCTGGCCTGGCCGCAGAGGTCCTGCAGAAGGTGCCTGCTGAGGGGCTGGTGGCCACGCTCAGCCCG
>NW_008621474.1:3791-6111 GCF_000691845.1 Merops nubicus | reverse complement strand
TTCCAGCAACTGGGAGGACCCCGGGTGGGGGTGAACCATTGTATTCCCTCCCCTTCCCATACACACTCTGATAAGAGGCAGGGAGCGGGTTCTAATTTCACTCCTGCCTTGGAGCTCGGAGAGGGAAGTTCTCCTTTCACTCCGTGGGACCCTGGAACCATTTCTGAGGGTTTTGTATATTTTATTTTTTGTATTTTCCCCCTAATCTTTGTATAGATTATTTTCCTTACCTCCCTTTCTCATTTTCTGTTCCTTGTTAAACAATATACTTCATTTTTTTTCCCAAAGTGTGTCTCTCTCTCTCGGGGGGGGGAGATTTGAGTACACAGTTCTGTTCTGTGTGGGTCCTGCCCTGAACCCCTTTTGACACGGACCCAGGACACATGTCAAACCCAGGCAGGGATCTGAGTGGAAGAAGAATTTTAGTCCTTCCCCATTTCCATCGCCCAAGTATCCGCTGTAAAGCAGGAAGCCCAAATGCTTGCCTGAAAATGAAAGGAATTGTTGGAGTTTGCTGCTTTTTGAGCTCTTCCCTCTCTCCCTAGAGCTGACCACTCTAACACTGCAAAACAGGTAAACCTTTGAGGTGTCCCTGCTCACTGCAGGGACCTTCAAAGGTCCATTCCATGACTCACACCTCTCCTGGCTCACCCAGGGGCAGCCCTACCCTGCCATCGCCCCCCCTTCACCACGCTGAACCAGCCTCTCATTTGCTGGACCTCACATGTAATTAGGTCACTATCTGCTGTTTTGCTTAAGAGCAGAGCTTCCCAGTAGGGTAGAGACGAGTCACCACGAAGTCTTGGCCATTGGCTTCCACGTAGCCCTCAATTAGAAGGGTTGAAGTCAACATCTCCTGACGTGGCCTTGGGTGCAGACCTCCCATTGTTCCCTTGGCATCTTCTGCAGTGGAGGGCTTCAAAGCTCTTCCACCCCAGGAGGATCACAGAGCCCAGGGCCATGAGGAGGCACCCTACTAATCTACTTCTCTGGGTGCATCCTACACATACACTTTAGCAAATTAAAATGCTTGCTGCTCCAGCAGGAACCAGCCTGACCTGACCAGCACTGTCAGCCCAGCTCTTCCAGCTTCATTTCCCCTGGCCAAGGCTTTCCAGACAGCTTTGGATGAGCTGGGCAGCTTGCTACACCAGGAATCTTGCTGAGGGCCTCCAAACCCAGAATCTGGGTGCACAAACTGGCTGATTCCAACTGAGTTGGGTTCATATGTGGGCACTGATGGAGTCCAGGCTCTGCCACTCCTACTGCCAGGCACGCTACACACACAGATTTTTGGAACTCTGTCTCAGTATCTATTTTCTTAGATTCTTCCAGAGCCAAAATAATAAAAATAATACTGGAAGTCATCATCCTTTGCTCTTTTATAACACAAAGACTCAACGACCTCCACAGACATCCCTGCAGAGTTCTTTTCCCAGAGACAGGAGATGGCCACCATGTCCAACCCCAGTCTTCCTCAGTTTACAGTTGATTTGGATTGGGGGTTGGTCTCTTCTCCCAACTAACTAGATGAGAAGAAATGGGCTGAAGTTGCACCAGGGGAGGTTTTGGTTGAATCTTAGGAAGGATTTCTTGACTGGCAGAGTGGTGTTGGAGCAGGCTGCCCAGGGAGGTGCTGGAGTCACCAGCCTTGGAAGGGGTGGATGGGGCACTTGGAGACATGGTTTAGTGCTCACAGGAGTGTTGGGCTGATGGTTGGGCTTGATAATCTTAGAGCTCATTCCCAACCTCCATGATTCTGTGATTCTAAGCTGGGGAGGGACTTCTTAGTAGTGACAGGACTGGGGGGAATGGGGCAAAGCTGGCAGTGGGCAGATTCAGGCTGGATGTGAGGAAGAAGTTCTTCCCCAGGAGAGTGGTGAGACCCTGGCATGGGTTGCCCAGGGAGGGGGTTGAGGCCCCATCCCTGGGGGTCTTTAAGGCCAGGCTGGAGGAGGCTCTGGGCAGCCTGATCTAGTGGGAGGTGTCCCTGCTCATGGCAGAGGGGTTGGAACTGGGGGATCCTTGTGGTCCCTGCCAACCCTGACAGATTCTGATCTGTTTTAGCAGAGGACTTAGTAGCGTTGACTTGATGGTTGGACTTGATGATCTTAAAGGTCTCTCCCAACCTAAAGGATTCTCTGATTCTCTACTCTCCAAAAGCATCTGTGATATTCCAGCTTTTCCTTTTCCTACCGAGTTTCTTCAGCAGAGGGAGCTCCAGCTTTTCACTCCCCATCCCCTTCCCCAGCCTCCCCCCGGCTTGCCCCCAGCCCTGCCTGTGCCACCCGCTCCCGCCGCAGCTCCGAGGGGCCCCCCG
>NW_008621474.1:345-3603 GCF_000691845.1 Merops nubicus | reverse complement strand
ATCAGGTTTTGTTCTCATGTGCCCACCTTTGATGTGCACCTCGATGTGAACGAGCTGAGGGCTTTGCCCACAGCACCCCAACCCATCCCACTCCCTACCTCCAAACCACCAGCCACCCTTCCAGCCGTGGGAGATCTCCCTACCTGCAGGACGACGTCGGCCCCTTCGTGACTGCCTATGTGTGTGGCTTCAGCTGGAAACACCCCTCGGGGCTCCTCAGGAACGCCTGCATGCTCCAACCCCTTCACCTTGCACCCAAAACCCCAACTTCTCCTGCAGCAACCCCCCACCCAACCCCCCCAGCCAAGGGCGCCTCCAACCCGGGCACCAGCCGCCCAAGAGAGGCAGCCCCAGAGGCAGCTCCGTGCTGGCTGGCAGCGTGGGCACAGCCTGGCAGTAGCCCTGGAAACGTCGGTCACTCCACCACTCTCCTGGGAGCCTTTTCCTCTTTGTTTGGGTTGGGTTTGTTTTTTTTTTCCCCCTTTTTTTTTTCTTCCAAGCAACTGGCCCTGCAGCAGAACGCAGCTCCGGGCTGGTCACAGCTCTCCCTGCCAGCCCAACACACTCAGGAATGTTTCCCCACGGATCAAAAAGCTCACAGGGGGCCGTGCAAGCTGCTGGTGAATTTTTTTTCCCCCCTTTATTACTTTTTTTTTGCATTTAATACCTTGCACTCACGCATGAACAGGTCTTGCCACCTCAAGCACACGTTGCTGCCTCGTGACGGGGATGTTGTCACCCCACAGCACTTTTCTCTCAACGTGCCTTTGTCCCAGGCTGCCACACCCCCGTTTTTCAGGAGAAAAAAGGGAAAATAACACACCTGCCACCAACACCCCCCACGGCAGCCTCTAGTCTGGCCTTGGCACTTGAAGCTCCTTCCCTCTATCCGAGCACCCGGCGCCGACCTCTTGTCCCACTGGTGCCCACCTCTTGTCCCATTGCCACCCAAACATTCCAGCTCACAGCACCTCCCCCAGCCCCAGCGCTGACCCAAATCCACACACCACCCAAATCCTCTCGACAGGTAGCCCAGATCTGCTGGAAATGAGCCTCAACCTCCTCTTGGTCTTAGCAGCAAACCCCACGATCGTTTTTTGGCCCAGTCCTGCCCCCGAGGCTGCGAAATTCCCCCAACTCCCCCTTTGGATGAACTCACCCAGGATGAGTTTGAGGAGATTTGTCAAGGGATAATTTATTTTCAGTGGGATTTCATGTGGGTGCATCCCAGGAGTCACTCGAGGGCAGCAATGGTCCCAGTTTTGGGAACACTGACACTTCTCAGCATCTCCCCTCTCCCTCTGCCCTCCAAATATCACCAGAACCTGAGGATATCAGTAGCCAGAGATGCTCATTAGCCATTTGGGGCATAATTACTGTTATAATTACTGAATCACAGCTTGTTTCACTGCACTTCACATCATTTTTCCAGCTCTTTTCCTACCTGGGACGTTGGGAAAGATGCTGGTTTTTGCCAGCCTGTTGCATTCAACAGGACTTCTGGCACAGAAGCTCAATGAAACTTCACCACCCAACTGCTTGGACAAACAGCTTCATTTTATTAACCCAGATTTTCTAAGACAACTGTCAGGGTTGTGTTTCTTCACCAGGGACTTCATGTCTTGCCTCCTGCTCTCAGGGCCATGTGGAAGAGAACTTCCAAGGAGCTGCACGACCATTCCAACCCCTCAACAAGAACCACATGAGACCCCTTGCTCCAGAACCCTCCAGCTGGAGTACAGTCTATTTTTTTCCCTTCTCTTCAATCAGGAAGTCTCTAATTTAATGATGTCATTTTGTTCATCTCAGGGCACAGCAAAGTGAAATTCTTGTGATACTTTTTTATTTCATATTGTGTTTCTGTGGTTGTAACAGGAGAAGCTGTTCTATGGCTTCAGGCCAGCATCTCTTCTTTGTCTTTGTTTCAGCTGCTTCCACTCCTCTCACACTTCAGAGCAACCACGCTGCCAAGTCAACCTCTGCTGCACAGTCACAGAATCAATCATAGAATCCTTTAGGTTGGAAGGGACCTCCAAGATCATCAAGTCCAACCATTGAGCCATTAGGGCTCTAAAGTCCTCTGCTAAGTCCACACCTCCATGGATATCAGCATGGTACCAACAAAGCCACATCTGTACTGGCAACCCAGAGGCAGATCAGCTACACCAACATCTGCTACCAATCCCTGGAAGATTCTCCTCTCTGCCCCCACCACCAGAATTCAGACCAGAGGAGGGATCCCATGGCTGAGATGCCCAGGGAGCAGCTAAGGCAGCTGATGGATTTCAGACTGCTCTGCCTTGGAAACCTTGGCAAGGGGCAACCAGGCACGAGGGCACACACACAGACAATGTACAAAATATTTATTCAGAGCAGGTCTGCTCGCAGGGGTTCCACCCCCTGGCAGCAGTGCCCTCAGCTCCCCAGCCCCTGGATTTATCCACGGATCATCCCTTTGTGTTGGAGCATAAAACACAATGGAGAAAGCAACCAGGGCAAGAAATCCATCCTCTCCCTGAGGAGCAAGGGACCCGTCTCAGCCACTTCCCACCAGCAAGCACAGACCTTGGCAGCAGTTGGGGCTGGCCCTGGGCCACCATCCCAGTTCTGGGCCACCATCCCAGCCCCAGAAGGGAGCTGGGGGAAGGCTGCAGTGCTGCTCTGACACCACGGCTTCCCTTACTCAGAAAAGGCACAGATAAAACCCCCAGGGACTTCCCCCCTTTCCATTTGTTTGGAAAAGCCTCGTTGGCACCAGGGGGAGAGGAGGTGAGAAGATACGTTGATGGCACTTCAGTAAAACACCACTTTGGGTCCTTCCAGCCTCTGTTCACCTCAGAGCAGACGACCTGCTGGCGTTCAGGGTCCTTCCCCCCCCAGCCTTTTTTAAAGCCCTGTCCCAGGGAAGCTCATCCTGCCCCCACGCCACAGCTCTCCGTGCCCACCGCCGCTTCCAGGAGACCTGACCACCTCCACAACCCCCTCCCGAGCCCCTCTTTGCTTTGAAAAGAATAAACCACACACAAAAAAACCACCCCAGCAGCAGCAGCAGCAGCCCGGATTCCTCCTGTCTTTAAGTCATGGGCTGGCTGCCTGGTGCCTTCTCCTGGATCTCCTCGTGCTTGGGCGGGGGGGTGAGCGGCTCGATGGTGACGGGAGCGCCGCCGTTGCCCTGCGTGAGGTTCAGCCTGATGTCCTTCAAGTGCAGCTTCTCTGACTTGATCCTGCGGACCTTGAGGGGCTTCAGGCGCCTGCTGA
>NW_008621474.1:0-318 GCF_000691845.1 Merops nubicus | reverse complement strand
TGGGTTCTGTGCCAGGGGCACCCTGTGCCTGGGCGCTCTCCTCCAGCCCCGCCAGCGATTCGTAGGAGGGCAGGGACACGCTGACCCTGCTGCTCCTCTCTGAGTCTCTGGGCTCGGAGTAGCCCGTGTTCATCACCTCCTCGTAGCTGGGCACGTAGTACTGGGAAGACACGTCTTCATCCTCTTCTTGACTGGAAGGGTGAAAAGGAAGGTCAACAGCAGCACATCACTTCAGCCGCAGCGTGGGCGGGGCATGAAGGGGACAGAATGAAACCTCCCGCCTCAAAGCCGTGACAAATTATAGAATGAAGCCACTCC
>NW_008621473.1:0-234 GCF_000691845.1 Merops nubicus | reverse complement strand
TGTGTTCATGACAATTTTTTTATGCAGTTGGTCCCCTAGCTGACGAGGGCAAATGCTAAGCTGGAGTGGTCACTCACCATTAGAGGACCCAATGTGTGTTCATGACAATTTTTTTATGCAGTTGGTCCCCTAGCTGACGAGGGCAAATGCTAAGCTGGAGTGGTCACTCACCATTAGAGGACCCAATGAAAATAAAATGGAAAAGGCTGTGGTACTTAATGCCTTTTTATCTTG
>NW_008621472.1:0-11043 GCF_000691845.1 Merops nubicus | reverse complement strand
TGTACTCCACCGTCTCGGTGCCGATGATGGTCCAGCAGGAGCCGTCGTTCAGCAGCTCCCGGTTGGCTTCCTTTGGGCAGGGGGATGCCTGCGGAGAGCGCCCAGCTCCACACCCCCGCAGAGGGCAGGGTAGGGCCCCGGGGCCAGGGCACCTGGCTTCTGCTCCCGGCACCTCGGCTCCAGCGAGCCACCGCTCCGCTCCCTGGGGAGCTGGGACCGTGATGCCTTTGCCGAGAGCTTGGCGACTATGTCCCCACTGCAGCGGGCAAGCCAGAGGCAGATGGCTTTGCAGCGACTCTGACCTTAATTTGGATGCCAGCCCTCTTTGCAGGGAGACCCCTCCCAGTGACATGGTCCCCAGCCAGCAGCAATGCAGAGGAGCTTGGAGAGAGGACAGGGAGCACCCTGCGGGTCCCAAGCCCCTCCTCACGCTACCATACCTGGAACTGGATCACTTTCTCCGTGGACAGACACAGGTACATGCGGTCACTGCCCTGAAACTGGAAGGCACACTTGTGGAGCTGGGAGATGGGCTCGTCCACGTCGAGCATGGCGTACTGCTTCGTCACCTTCCGGATGACCTGCGGGGCGGCAGCAGTGCCCCAGCGATGGCACCCGTCACCCAGAGGCACGGCCAGGTCTGTGGGCCTGGACCCACGGGGCTGGAGGCTTACCAGGGGAGGCAGGGTGATGCCGGTGGCCGTGCAGATGAGCTGGACCACGGAGCCGTAGCGGATGTACCCTTCCCGCAGCGGGAACTCGCTCTGGGCGCAGGGCTCCTCGGCTTGCCAGGCAGGAAAGAGGCAGAGTCACTGTCCCGAGCGGCCGGGGAGCAGCTCAGCCTGGGCTGCCTCGCTGGGCATGGATCTGGCTGTGCTCCCAGTGCTCTCTTAGTTTCTCTGTTGGGCAGGTGCTCACTGCGTGGGGCCCATGGTTCCCTGGGAGCCCAGCTCGGGAGAGCAGGCTGGGATGTGGTACCTCGCAGGGACACTGCTGGAGGCAGCGTGGGCAGGGATGCTGCTGGGTTATGGCCTTTCCAGGCAAGTTACTTGCCTGGATTTATGAACACCCAGACCTCTTGCTGTCTTGGTCACAGCCTGTGTGCCCTCACGGCACGATGCCAACCCTCAAAGACAGTGGGATACAGCCATCAGCTCCAGAAATACACCAGGAACACCAGGCAGAGGTGAGACATGAGCCAGATTCCTGCATCCCCTGGCTAATTCCCACCCCTTTTGCCCCCAAGAACTGGCTTTGTAGAAAGGGGGGAGCCAGGGCTGGAGGCAGGCAGCCCTGGGCACAGCCAGTGTGCTCCTTACCCAGGTGGAGGGTGAAGGCTGCCCACTGCCTGGCGCTGGCAATGAAGGCTCCCCCCTCCACAGAGAGGTAGCGGGTGCTGACGGTCTGGGAGCGCAGGCGGTTGAAGAGGGAGACTTTGGAGCCTGAGGAGATGCAGACTGTGGGGAGAGGTGCCTGGGTTAGCGCTTGCTGGGTCCATGTTTGAACGTGCTTGAACTGGGGCTTCGTCACACCAAGGGAGGACAAGTCCTGGTTACTGGTGTAACCAGCCCAGAAGAAGCCAGCGCCCTCCCTGGCTGCCTTCCTCTGTATCTGAGTGCCAACCCAGCTGGGCTTTCCAAAGGTGCAGCCCATGGAGTGATGAGCGTGTAGTCATCAGGGCATTACACGTTGTGGTGGGTGAACCGTTTGGAAATGAGACATCCATATATCCATCAATATATCCCCCTCTTTGGGGGGTACCTATGGGCTTTGGGTCCAGCCTGGACCCCTCTGGAGCCAAGCCGTAAGCACTCAGACGTCCTCCCACCCTGGCTCGTGCCCGCGGAGCCATCCCCGTACGCACGGTCCGTGTTCTTCAGCGACTGCTTCTTCTGCGAGGGCTTGGAGATGACCTTGATCAGCTTGCTGTGGAAGGTGCCGATCTCCTGCCCGTTGCTGAAGAAGAGCTTCAGGACGAGGCGGAAATGCTTCCGCTTGTCTGCGTCCGAGATGTACAGCGCCTTGGCACAGCTGAAGCCCTGCCAAGGGCAGAGAGGAGCTGCTGGCAGCGATAGCCCAGCCCCACCAGCCCTCCTTGCTCTCCTCACTGCCCCACAAGGACATAATAGCATCCTTTCAAAGAGCCCCAGCCTCATTTAAAGGAGGAAACGACTGTAGATGTTATTACAGGTGGAAGGAAGAGCTGGGGATCAGCAGAGGCTTTATTTACACTGGTGGCAGAGAATTCTTCATGGAAATGAATGTTCACGTGTGATTTATCCCACATAATATGAGAAATCACCCTGGGTTTATGGTTTCCCCACCATCCTGGCCGATATGCCATGTCTTAGCAGCAAGGCAAGCACTGCAGACAAAGGCTCTCTTTATAAGCTTTCTGGCCTGACTCAGAGCCCACGCTCTTTGGGGACCCCAGATAATGCTTTGTCTTCTTTTTTCCCCCTATCAGAAGATGCCAGGCCTCTGCTGAAGCTCTTGAACTTTGGGATCAATTTGGGCATTTTTTTTTTTCGTCTGTTTATCTGTGAATGGGAGACTGGGCTTTCATTTTGTGGTAAGCTGCAGTGCTGCTCATGGGGACAAGGTACTGGGGTGATGGAGCTGCACAAATTTTGGCAGCTCGCCCCCCACAAGGGCTGTCGACCTGCAAAGACGGTGCCGAAGACAGACGGGTCTCTTTGCAAGGCAGGGGAGCCTGCCCGGCTGCTCGGGCTGCCCCACGTGCCACAACAGGGTGGCAAAGCAGGAGCAGGGAGCGATGGCTGGGAAGGAAGGAGCACGACACCCTACCCAAGGGGACACTGTGACATCCCAGGTGTGGGGTGCTGGTGGTGACCCCTGTGTGAGCAGGGTCCCCACAGCCCCAGGGAGCGTTGGGCTTTACCTTTGCGTCTGGCTGCTCTTCGAAGCTGAGCTTCTGGGTCTCCATCAGGCTGCTGCCCATGCTGTCCAGCCCCATGTACCCGCACACCCGAAAACCCACCTCTCCCTGGTCCCTGGCTGGAAGAGATGGGGAGAAGCACCCTCCAGCCCCCCACAGGCGCCTGCACCTCGGGGGGCTCACTCAAGGAGCAAAGAGGAGTTTGGGGAGGCAAGGATAAACTACGCTGGGTCACCCCCCGTTTTGTGGAGGTGGAGGGCAGCTCTCTGTAGCACGGGGAGGGAAGGGAGGACAGGGCCAGGGATGCCACCCAGTGCTTACCTTTTATCTGTTCTTGTTTTAACTTCCATCCTGGCCCGCTCAGGTAAACGCAAGGTGGGGGGCAGAAAAACCTGCAGAGACAAGAGGATGTTTTCTTATACTTTTCCTTATTCTTCAGCATCCAGAAAAGGTGCTTGGGGGTGATGTCATGACTGAAATGAGAGTGAAGAACTTTGCTGGGGCCCATAGCACCAGGAGCATCCCTGTGCCCTGGGAGGCACGCGATGCTGCAGCGTGGGGCTGTGGACCCCTGGCTTGGGGGCACAGGCAGGGCTGGCACAGAGAGGCTGTGAATGTCCCATCCCTGGAAGGGTTCAGGGTCAGGCTGGACAGGGCTTTGAGCAACCTGGTCTACTGGAAGGTGTCCTGCCCAAGGCAAGGGAGTTGAAATTGGCTGCCTTAAGGTCCTTTCCAACCCAAACCATTCCATGATGATGATTCTATGAATCAGGCTCTGCTGAAGCAGCTGTTTCAGCCTCTCTGCCTCCAGCTGCAGCATCTGGCCCCAGCTCGGGTGGCTGCCACATCTATTAGCAGGGCCTGTTCTGACAGGACAAGGGGTGATGGTTTTAAACTAAAAGAGGGAGATTCAGACTAGATGTAAGCAAGAAATTTTTTACACTGAGGGTGGGTTGACCCCCTGGAGAGGTGTTGTCGCTGCCCCATCCCTGGAACCATTCCAGGTGAGGTTGGCCGGGGCTCTGAGCAACCTGCTCTAGTTGCAGATGTCCCTGCTCACTACAGGGGAGTTGGATGAAATTACCTTTAAAGGTCCCTTCCAAGCCAAACCATTTTATGATTCTATGACCTGGCAGTGCTGCTGGTGGCCAAAAGCCCACTGGCCCTGGGATGGTCCCAGGAGGGGAGGACAGGTCCCCTCTGCCCACCCGCTGTGTGGGAGTTAGGGCAGGCTGGGAACAGAGTTTGCATTCACAGCCAGATTCAGAGCATAGTGCAAATAAACCTATAGCCAGGGTTTTAGAAACCTACCTTTCTGTGTTTTATTTGCATTTCCACTGTCTTTGCACTTGGGTGAATGGCACAAATTCATCCTCTCTTGACACTGGGTAAAGTGCTAGCAGAGGAAACACCAGTGCAGGGGCTTGGGTATTTCAGAGCCCCAAACCCCTAGGTATGGGTTTATTTAAACAAGTCCTCCACAGCACGGGCCTCTGACTCCCACCATGAAGAAAAATGGCACCAGCACCTTTAAACTTTAACCTGGGAGCTTTGTGCTGGTTTTTGTTTTCTACCTGATTTTCATGCTCATCTCTTGTATGGGTCTGGAGCAGGGCAAAGAGACTGCCCCAAAGGCTCAGAAATACAAGGGCTTCCCTCCTGGCTGGGAGACCCAGTCCCAAAATCAAACCAGCAGCCCCTGGGAGGAGACTGGATGTGATGAGGACTTTGTAGGCACAGACAGTCCAGCCTAGAGCTGTCTCCAGTGGTCGCTGGGTTCTGGGTGGGTTAGGCCTTGGAGGTAGAGCTTGTCACCTCATAGCTATTCCACACTCGGCAATAAAGGAGAATTATTTATTTCACAAGGACTAATGGATGATTAATTATATTACAGTGCCACAGTCTGACGTCACTGCCCCGGAGTAGCTATTTTGGAGATTCAAGCCAGAACCTCAAAGTATTTTTTCAGTGTGGGAATGATTTTCAAAAATAGCAGCTTTTTGGAGACTGTGGCCACTGATGGAAACACCCCAGTCCTTGCTGTAGCTATTCAGATATTAAGGCAAGATTTCCAGAGCACTTAAACCACCAACCTGTCCTCTTCTTTGTTTTTGTAACTTCATTTTTGGAAGGTAACATTTTCTTTTACTTCATTCTGCTGCTCTCCCATACTTCATGGGAGGAACCTCACCACCAGGAATGCCTAGGTGGGATGGATGTGGGCAGGGTTAGCAGCCTTATTCACTTCATGAAGAACTAAACAGTGGGTTTGGATGTAAAGAGGTCATGGGTGGATGGAGAGAGGGGGCATGTTACACCATTTGTTTCACCAGCTTAGGTCAGGGAAATCTCACAAGGTTGAACAGTTTGGAAGTGGCTCTTGGAGAAGCTGGAGTGATCTCCTACCTTTTTTCATTGCCATAAGACTTCTGGGCGACTTTGGCGTGCAGTATCAGCACTGTCTGGTCTGCTGGCAGCTGCAGGTACCTCCGCACACCGTCTCGAAGCAGGTTGGTTTGGTACAGGCTGGATCTACAAGACAGTGGTTCCCCAGCACTGGAACACCAGAACTGGGGTCCTTGCCCTGACTGAGCTGTAGAGCCTGGAGCTCCCTCTGCGTCCAGCCTGACAGGGTGGGGAAGGTGGAGAGGCTTTCCCATCAGAAAGCAGCTGGAGCTCAGAGAGCAGCTCAGCTGCTACAACACCAGGTCTGGCACTGAAGAAATATGAAGTTTGGATAACTGAGTAACTGCTTCATCAGTTTTCAATCAAAACCACACAGGGCACTATGTTTATAGCCCTGAAACAGGCATTTCTAAGACTTCCAGTCCTGCACGATGGTGGCAGTGCTCGAATTAATTATTAATTTGTGTTTCCCCCCTTGTTGCCACGTGGCTTTTTGGTGAGTTGGGAAACGCTGCTGCCGAACCATGAGTGCAGCTGGGGAGCTGTCATGTGAGGAGGAGCTGCTTGTTGGCTTCTGCAAGGGCTGTTGGGTGAAAAGAGCTGCATTCTTCTCCAAGATCTAAGAAGTGGGTGGTTTTGCTCATTCTTTCTGCTCTATTAACTAGGAGTTCCCAAGCAGCTGGCATTTAACTCTGCTAACTTGGTGGGTTGGGTGTTAACCAGCTAAAGAGAGATGAGGTGGGTCCAAGCCTGAGGTGCCAACTGGGACACGTGTGCCAGAACTCAGGGATGAGCAGGGGGACAGTTATGGGATGTCTGGGGGATCAATCGGAGGAGAAGCCATGGCCACCCAGGGAAAATCTTGCAAGAGATACACCGCAGAATATCTCCATTAAGAACCACCTCTCTTCCCCTTAAATGGGCCAGAAATGGAGAATAACTGAGGGCACAAATGGTCAGATGTGTGACCAGAGGTAAAGCTGGACCTGCCAAGCACCCCAAGCTTGAAAAGCTTCACTCTGGCCTTCCTCTCTGCTGAATGGTTTGTATCATTGCACAGCCAAAGAGATCCCATAAGAAAGTTATTTAATCTTTTTCCATGATGGCAACCTGCAGCTGTCTCAGCCCTGCCCTTGCTGTTTTCCCCTTCATCTAAAAGCACCGTCTGGGACTCTGCCTCCAAAAGTCTTTTTTTCTTTTTCTTTTTTTTTTTTTTTTTTTTTTCACAGAGCTACTGATTGTGATCAGGATAAAGTGGAATAAAGTGGAAATGGATGGAGGGAAAGGCTGCCCATTGGCCTCCCCCTGGATATGCTCTGACATTGACGCAACACACTGAAAAGTGAGTACTAAACCTTGCTGGCTCTGTTCAGCAGCACTTCACCCACAGTTCACCAGAGACAATGGGCACAGAGCAGAGGAGAACCAGGCTGGGGTGTGAATCTTTTCCTGGTGAGCCTCATCATTCAGTATTCAGTGCAGAATGAGGAATGTAGCTTTGGGTCCTTGCTTGTATATCCCCGCTGCAGGGACACGCTCCATCCCCATCAGTGTCACCCACCAGCACCAACGTGTCCACCAGCACCCATCTGCCTGGCTTGGGGTCTGCCTGGGAAGCAGGGATCCTTGGGGAGCTGCTGGAGGAGCCTCTCCCACTATTAACCCTTCGGTGGAGTGAGGAACAGCCTGGTACCGAGGCCAGGCAGCAGCAGGGAGTGTTCAGGAGCTAGCTGCCAAACCCGGTGGATTAAGACGTGTGCTGACAGCGTGGCCAGCAGCAATGCTGCTCTGCAGAGCCTCCAGCAGCCCTGGCTCGGGGCAGGGCCAGGCTTGTGCTGCTATCACTGCTCCCTGCCATCCGCACGTAATACCAGAGGCACGTGGATTCCTGCCTGCAGCTTATTGAAGAGCCTTCTGGAATAATTGCCCACATGCTATTTACTGCTTAAAGTGGGAATGTGTGTGCCAAAGGCCGGTAAACAGACCGTAGTTCTCCTGATTTGATGTCTAGCTGGAGAAATAACTACCTAGAAACTTGTTTTGCTTTTCTTTGTCCAATCTCTGCAGCTATTGCCTTCCAAATTTGGGGGCTAAATTGTTTCAGTGACGCACTTCTGAACAGTGCTCACCATTCTGCCCACGGAGGCGACCACCCAGCATCCATCATCTGGTTTAAATTTACCTTCAGAGAGTCAAAGGGCTATTGCTAAGGCAGCTCAATGTACCCACTTGGCTCCTTCTGGCACCGGCAGCCTCCTCAGGGTTACAGGGAATTATTCACTCCTCCTGACATTTATTATAGTAAATTATTAAAATGCTTTGATTGTAGTGCAGTGTTAGTTCAGTGTCATGTTAGCAGCATGGCACGGGCCAGGCTCTTAGAGCTCCAGCTAAAAGCCTCCTTTTCAGAGCCCGAGGTCTCAGCTGGGACTCGCCTGCTCTCGCACACAGTTGGGCATTATGTGGAAGCAAGGAGGGAGCCCCCACCTTTCCCCTGCACTGATTTTTGGAAGCCTTTCCCCCTCCCCATTCAGCCTGGCATCGCTTGCCACCAGGACTTGTCCCTCGCTTTAGGTCAGGATGTGCCTCAGGAGAGGGTGCGAGTGCGCTTTGAGGTGCATCTCTGGGGTGGCTCTGCCCTGGAGTTGGGGGTGGGAGAGGCTCAGGGCACCCCTGTGGGTATTTGCAAGCCCTGCCCATGTTGCTGTGCCCTCCTCCATGGGGAATGAAGCAAAAAAGGAGGTATGCTCTTCACAGGAGACATGCAGCTGGACCATCTGTGACCAGCAGATCGAGGGAGGTGACTCTGCTGCTCTCCTCTGCTCTGGTGACACCCCACCCGCAGTGCTGGGTCCAGCCCTGGAGTACCCAGTGTAAGACAGACATGGGCCTGTTGGAGCAGGTCCAGAGGAGGGATGCAAAACTGGTCAGAGGACTGGAGCACCTCTTCTCTGAGGACAGGCTGAGGGAGTTGGGGGTTGTTCAGCCTGGAGAAAAAAAAGGCTTTTGGGAGACCTTACTGTAGCCTTTCAGTACTTAGAGGGGGCTTATTAGAAAGACAGGGACAATCATTTTAGCAGGGCCTATTGCAACAGGACACAGGGTGATGGTTTTAAACTAAAAGAGAGTGATTTAAACTAGAGAGAAGACATATTTTACACTGAGGTTGGTGAGACCCTGGCCTAGGTTGCCCGGAGAGGTGGTCAATGCCCCATCCCTGGAACCATTCCAGGTCAGGCTGGTCAGGGCTCTGAGCAACCTGCTCTACTTGGAGATGTCCCAGCTCACTGCAGCAGGGTTGGACCAGATGATGTTTAAAAGCCCCTTCCAACCCAAACCTTTCTGTGAATCTATGATCTCAAGAAGGGCTCTTTTAAGGGCACCCCGGGAAGCCAGGCAGGCACCATGAGGCTTTGGTAGGGTCAGACCCTGCAGTCAGCACACTGATTTTAGAAGAGCTGTTTAACCTGGCAGCTGGAAATCAGCCCTCCCCTTCCCAGCAGCAGGCGTGGGGAGCATCCATCACCCAGCATCTTGTCCTGCCTCCAGCTGGAAATGCTGCTTCTTCCTGGGTGCCGTGGGTCGGGCAGGGCTGTGCATCACTGGCTCCCTCCCCCCAGAGCACTGCAGCTCGGTGCATCCCACCTCCCTGCTCCAGGGGGGGATCCCCCCACCACAGGCACAGCTCCTGCCTGCGCCACACGCGGGGATAACCCACCCAAGGGGCTTCTGCAGCTCAGCCTTCTCCTGCCACCGGGTCCCCATCGAGACAGCCACGCTCATGGTGTGGGATATATCCTGGTCCCCACACCACCTCCTGCTGGGCAGTCCCACCACACCCTGTGTGTGCGCCCCTGGGCCACCACAGGAGCAGAAAAAGCAGTTTATGGGCACTGGGAGAAGCAAACCTGCCCCTGTACTGCTACTTCCCCGTTCACTGACGTTCACCAGCTCAGGCTGCAGAGAAGGGATCTGGTTTTTTTTGGTCCCCTGGGAATGAAAGTACCCAACTCAAGAGACCAAAATACGATCCCAGCAGCTATTGTTTAGAAACTAGGTCTTCAAATCAGCTCTTTATACAAGAGCCTTAACTCATGGTAACAGTGTCCTCAAGTGCAGGTAACGCTGAATTCAAGTGCAGAGATTTAATTTGCTGCTTTCCCCTCCCCAGCCCCCCCAAAAGGAGCTGCTGTTTGCCTCGCTCAGGAGGTGGCTGCCCTGCAGCTTGCTGGGGACTTGCTGCCACAGAGGGCAATTGTTCTTTCCTCAGCTTGGGGAAACCAAACATCCTAATAAAAAATATCCATTTTAGAGGTCTGGGTTGTATTTTGTACAGAGCAGGGGAGAAAACGCCTGCAGTGCTCTTGGGTATGGAGTCAATGCAATGTTTATGCAAAAGGAAAAGCCATTAGAAATCACAGAAATGAGAAGCCTGCAGTTTCTGGCTTCCCTCATTTTTCAATACCTCCTTTAATCCAGACCAACCCAACCCACAAGCCCTGGTATATGCATGGCTGTTTGGGTATTTATAAATCCTATATTTTCCTCACTGCACATACAAGTGAAATTCAGCCTTTTCTGAGCTTGGGGGATTTATTGGCCACGCCAACAGCAAACACCAGCCGAGACCAGGAGGCATGAAAACCCAGCAGCAGGGAGCTCTGTGGGGAACTGGGGGCCAGCCAGGGTGGGCACCCCAGGCATGTTCCCAGCTACATTGAGCCTGCCCCTGCAGCACCAGCACCCTCAAAATGCCCAAGTTTGATAATGCAGTACTGGCTTGTCTGCTCGAAAATACAGATAACCTGGGTGATGTGTTGTTATCTCCTTTCCCTGTGCTCATGAAGTCAGTGATGTTACTGCAGAGAGGAAGGAAAGTGCTGTTAAAGCACTTAAGTTGGTTCCTACCACCACTAGATTGGTCTAAGTGCTGAGAAGAAGTGGAGGGCTGGGAAGGTCTGAGTGTCCAAGCCACTCCTAAGAGGACAGATTCAGACTAGAGATAAGGAAGACATTTTTTACAGAGGGTGGTGAGCCCCTGGCCCAGGTTGCCCGGAGAGGTGGTCGCTGCCCCATCCCTGGAACCATTCCAGGGGAGGTTGGCCGGGGCTCTGAGCACCCTGCTCTAGCTGGGGATGTCCCTGCTCCCTGCAGGGGGGTTGGACTAGATGAGCTTTAAAGGTCCCTTCCAGCTCAAACCTTTCTGTGAATCTATGATCTCCATAGCTACTACAGCCAGGCTCATCTGTTGACCTTGCTGGAAGCTCAGCCTGAGTCTCTGCAGCTCCCCTGTTCAAACCCATCTCCCCACACTGCAGAGGTTCCTCAACTCCCAGGGCATTGTAGCACCAATGGGTATCAAGTTTGGAGGTTCTTTTTCCAGGGTGCTCTGAGTTTCCCAGGTACACTCCCAAAGTAGGGGAAGGTTAAAGAAAGAAAGAAAGGAAAGAAAATAAGGGGGGGGGAGGGGAAGACAAATAAAAGAAATTAAAGGAAAAAGAAGGAGAGAGGGAGAAAAAGAGAAAGGAAAAAAAGTAAAAAATAAAATACAGTAGAAAAAAAGAAAGAAAAAAGAAATAAAGAAAAAAGAAATAAAGGTTAAAAAAAAGAAAAAAGTAAAGGAAAAAGAAATAAAGAAAAAAGATAAAAATTAAAAAGAAATAAAAAATAAAAGGGGAGAAAAAAAGGCAAAGGAAAAAGAAATAAAGGGTAAAAGAAAAAAGAAAAAAGAAAAAAGA
>NW_008621471.1:319-1438 GCF_000691845.1 Merops nubicus | reverse complement strand
CCACTCCATGATCCAGGGAGACCAATGGATGCTCCAGCTGGTGCTGCCCTGCCTGGCCCCTTGGCTGGAGCTGGGCGTGCAGCTCCTTCCTCGTGAGGGAGCTTCTCCCTCTCAGATGGCTGCAGCCACGGTGCTGCCACCAGGGAGGAGACTCTGCACGGCTCAGCCAGAAGGCTTCAGGCACAAAAATCAATGTTTAGATCTCCCTGAGCTGGGAAAGGCTCCTTAAACATCTCCAGTAAATAAACACCTTGTGAAGTTTGAACTCTGAAGGCAGGTAGGTGAACCAGGGTTGGGTTTTCAAGCTCTCTCCTGGAATAAAATGGATTTCTTGAGCTGAGAAAGGTTTGATTTAAGCCAGGAGCTGTTGGTTGTGCCCGATCTCTCTGAGAGGGAGCTGCTCTTCAAGTGGCTGTGGAGCAGAGTCTGGCAACGTGGTCAGCTCACTGCTGCTGGAGCATTCCCAGGAGAGTGTCTCACGTACCCAGCCAAGCAGAGGGTCCCTCTCCTCCTCTTCTTGCTCCATCCTTTGTCCCCCCAGTTTGCTGTTCCCAGGAAGAGCTGAGGGCACGCACAGGGTGGACTTGGAGGCTTCTCCTGCAAAGCTGGTGCTGCCCAGGGTTGGAAGGGGACCAGCTCAGCTGGAGCTGGGCTTCAGAGTCAGGGCTCTTGGCAGCGTTATCCAGGAGCAGGAGTGCACCGAGGGAGGGCTCCGAGCTCCTGCTGCACGCTCACCTGAAGGAGAATTTGTCCTTTGTGAAGGAGGAGGAAGCAGAAAGTTGTTTCAGCCTCACCTTTGCTCCGAGCCCCAGGAGCTGACCCCCAGCAGGGGACAAAGGGCACCGTGTGGGGCTGGGGCTCCTCCTGCTGCCTGCCAGCGAGCGTGCCAGCCTGGCAAAGCCTGCAGCTCCTGCCCTGGCATGAGGGGGCTCTGGCACACCTCAGACCCCTCCCTCCTCAGAGCTTTGGGCACTGCCAGTGCCAGGCAGCACTGGGGGCTGGAACTGAGGGCTGGTGCTGACGGCAGAGCTCTGTGGCCTCTCTGCTGCCCAGGTAAGCAGGGCAGGAGCTGGAGCTGGGCCACGGTGCCCCCCAAAGCCTGCTGACCAGAAACACCTC
>NW_008621471.1:0-202 GCF_000691845.1 Merops nubicus | reverse complement strand
GGGGCGGCTGCCCCCAGGCTGGCCAAGCCTGGCATCTGGCCCCAAAGCCACCACTACACCACCACCTGCTGTGCTGTGCTGTGCTCGGTGGTGCCTGGTGTGGGGTAACACCGTCCTCCTGGCGTGGGCAATGTGGTGGCGAGCCAGGAGAGGAGAGAGGCAGGAACAGAAAGTGAAACAGCAGTGGGGTGGAGAGGAACTG
>NW_008621470.1:6810-7105 GCF_000691845.1 Merops nubicus | reverse complement strand
TGTGCAGGTCTCAGGCAATATCCTGCTGGGATTTTATGCTGGTTAGTGTCCAGGACGAAAAAAAAAGCACAGAAGGGCTCTAATGAGCCCTGATGAGTCTGACGAGTTGCTGTGTGTGGGAGAAGCTGTTGCTCCCTGCAGCAAAGGAGGTCTCAGCCAGGGATGTCTCTTGATCCCTGGGAAATTCTCTTCTCTTTCCTCCCTTTTCTGTGGCCCCTTTTTTCCTCCTCATTTTCCCCTGGAGGAACAGTGATGCGAGGGGCTTGTTTTGTGATTACTCTCCTGTGCATGCGCT
>NW_008621470.1:6074-6778 GCF_000691845.1 Merops nubicus | reverse complement strand
CAGCTGCTGTGGAGGGTGGGGAGGGAGGTTGGGAGCCTCTCCAGTTTCTCATGGAATTTGTGTCACACTGCTGACTGCTTCTCCTGCCACAGGAGGTGTCTTACCTGCTCAGGAGAGCTGCTGAACTTAGAGCTTTCCGGCGCAGGTTGCCCAGGGCATCAACATGCCGTTACTTTGTCCTTGGGGTTGATGTCCTTGGCCAGGGTGGGCAGATCCCACACACATTCTTCCCAGCCAGCTGTTGGCAGCTGTCTGGTATAGCTGGGCTTGGTACCTCCCCTCTTTGGGATAACGAGGGGGCATTGGTGATGCTGCTGATAACAGAAACCTCATCATCTGGTACCTCACGCTGTGGCACCACAGGTGAACTGGGGCGACCGCGTCCTGGTTCCTGTCCCGTCCTGCTCTGCACCCCGGCTGCGTCCCGACGCCGAGCCGTCGTGGGCACTGCGCCTCCCGGCTTTCTGGAGCCGAGGACTCGTGAGATGGGTGAGCAGCAGGAGCTGGCCGGGGCCCTCTGTGTCACACACAACATGGGGACGGGGCACAGTAACATCACTGCGTGCACGTGGTGCCAAGCGTGAAACAATAAACCCTCCCGGGCCCCCGGTGCTGTTCCTGCAGGGTCAGAGTGAGCCTGCAGAGCAGCAGAGAGCTTGACCCAGGGCATGCAGCTCTGCCTGTGTTCTGCCAGCGCTCTCCAC
>NW_008621470.1:1277-5806 GCF_000691845.1 Merops nubicus | reverse complement strand
GCTCTGCCTGTGTTCTGCCAGGGCTCTCCACCGCCGGCTGCCGTTTCCCTGCTGCTCTGCATGCCCCTCCCTGCCCTCTGCCGGGGCACTGCGCCGGCACGCGCCCCGCGGCGCTCGCTCTGAGCTGCAGCCTGGAGAAGGTTGTGGGAGCGGTCAGAGGAACGCAAGGGCAAACCACAGAGAGCTCGTGCTGATGTCAGCGCTGCCGTGACCCTGCCTTCAGCAGCTGTCTCAGTCCCGTTGGCTCCCAGGGGCCGGCTGAGGGGGGGCTGGGGGGCTGTGGGCTGCCACAGGGGGGGCACGGCATGAGGAGCCCTCGGCCCGCTCCGCAGAGCTGGAGGAGACGCGGCGCATGGGGGCTCAGGTCGGCAGCTTCAGCTTGAGGGGAGGTGCAGTTTCCTAGCAGGGAGGGTAGTTAAACGTTGGAACAGTTTCTCTGGAGAGCCAGTAGCCTTTGTCCCGCTGGAAGCGTTTGAAGTTAGATGAGTTGTATTTGTACAAGATGTGCTTTGATGCAGCCCGCGTGCGTGTCGCTGCGTGCGGGTGCGAGGCTCAGACAGGGTGGAAGGATGGTCTCTGCTCACGTGGAAACCCGTGGGCTGGAGCTCCCCTGTTTGCTGTCTCCTCTCCGGGCCCCTGAGCAGAACCGTGCTGCTGTGCATGGGCTCCGCATTAAGGCAGCAGCCTTGGTCAGAGTCTCTGTGTCGTGGCTTTGGGTGGTTGTCTGCACTGGTCAGAAAGGTTCTTCCTCCTGATGCACGAGTGGGAAGGTGTTTCCTGAGGAATTTCTTCAACTCTGATGCCTCCCAGACTGATTGCAGCTGACGATGCGGTCGCACCAACTTGATAACAATCCTCTGGGGTGACTTGCTCAGATCCCTGCGTGATGCAGAGCCCTGGATTTGGGGTGGGTAAAGAATCTGCTGCAGATTAGCAGGGACTTGGCAGTTCTGCTGCCTTTGGGGCTGGGGACAGGCTGCTGCTGGGGCCCATTGGGGCATCTCTTACCATCCTTCGGGCAGCTGGAGAGGGAGCACCTCAAAATCTGCAGTTCTCTGCCAGTGCACAAGTTAATCTTCAGGGAATGTGAGCTTTAGAGACCTGAATGATTGCTCACTGGGACTGGCTGGGTAAAACCAAACGGCCTGTGTTTAGTGTTGAAAGCAGGTGGTTCATGGTTTCATCGTGAGCTGAGCTCTGCCAAGGTGAGCATGCCAATTAATGTCCACCACAGGCCCAGTCTTTGCCCAGGGGAAAGAAAAGAATTAGGATATAAAGGGGAGGAAGAGAAAAAAAATGTAAAATGCCTCATAGTGCCCTGTGTGTGGATAAGATACGTGTAGGCAGCACTTTGTTGAGAATAACCCCCAAAGCAGGTACAGACAGTGCAACCTGGAGCTAAAGAGAGTAAGAATGGGGAAGGAGCTTCTATTTGTGAAACCTGTGGGACTCTGAGCTCCATGGGTGATTGTAGCTTCGTAATTAAACCATCAAAGAAGGCAACTGTACTGGAGTCAGAGTCAGGTTTATTTTAGGTTGTGTGTGTTCCCATTGTAAACCCTGTTTTCAGAGGCACAGAATGTTGTCAGGCTTTGCAGCTGCCTGATGTCCTCCTAAGGGTTACTTTTTGTGGAACATGATGTGTGTGCCCAGGGAGGTTGTGCAGGCTCCTTCCTCGGGGGTAACCAGACACTGTCTGAACAGTCCAGGGCGTGGGCTCAGGGTGGCCCTGACTGAGCAGGAGTGGGGCAGGATGACCTCCAGAGTCCTTCCAACCTCAGCCGTGCTGGGATTCTGCATTTGTATTGTCAACGTTAGAAGTCTGTCTCCAGGAGCTGCAAATCTTCAGAGATTTGGTACAAAGGTGGCCTAGAAGCAGGAGTTTTGTCCTGAATTACAAACTTTTTCTCTCTTTATCCCTTGGAAAGTATACTGGAATTTGATCAGTTTTGAAAGTCAGCTACTGAGATCTCTGGAGCACCTAATCTCCTCCTGGGCTGTCTCGAGCAGCGTGTTCTTCATCTGTGTCTCAGCAGGATTTGCTGTTGTTGTCTTGTGTTCACCACAAGAAGGACCAAGAGGACACCAGGGAAATGCCAGCCAAGGGAAGCTTGTCCCAGAACATTTTGGATATGCCTTGCAGAAGCATATGTATGCCCAGATACTTCTGTGGCACTTTTCCTGCCACCTTTGTGTCCCATAGGTTTTCTTTGGAGACTTGTTGCAGGCTACCATTGAATTGCCTGATCCTCTGACATTATAGAATCATAGAACCAGAGAATCATTTGGGTTGGAAAAGAACCATTGAGTCCAGCTGTTCCCCCAGCAGTGCCAGGTCCCCACTGCCCCATGTCCCTCACACCACATCTCCACAGCTTGGAAACCCCTCCAGGGGTGGGGACTCCACCACTGCCCTGGGTTCAGCCATGCCAGCTGCTGAGCCATCGGGTTCCTGGCACAGCCCTGGCTTATGGGAAAGACTCTCCTGGATGACACCCTAAGGAGCAGCACAGGCTGGCCTGCAGATTGGGTCCAGCTTTGAGGAGAGAGTTACTGTGTGTAGGCAGAAGCCACAGGGTCTCGGGGGTGGTGGTACCAGTGTGCACGTCTCCAGAGGGACCTCTCTTGGGGCTGGGTGGGTGGCCAGGCCTGTGCTGCAGGGTGACCTCTCCATGGTGCAGCGGCCCCATGGCTGGCACGGTCGGGGTCTGGTGGGCACCGGCCGAGCCCCGGGGCACGCTGCCGTCCCGCTCAGCACCCAGGGCTGACCCAGGCTGGTAGGCAAGGGCCCTGAGGGCACCGTTGTCACGCTATTAAGAGAATGCCCGTGGTGGCTCAGAGGCGGCCAGGGACAGCGCTGAAGCCATCTGCCTGTTGGAGCCCTCCCTCCCTCGCCCAGGAGGAGCGTGGTGCAGGTGTGTGCCCCGCCGGCCGCAGCCAGGTCACGGGACCTCCGTGGGTCAGGCGTCCTGCCTCAGGTCAGTGGGCGACCTCGTCCTGGGAGAGGAAGGGGAGTCTGACTGGCTTCTTGGAAAGCCATGAGCCGTGTGTGGCGGAAGCCATGAGCTGTGTGTGGCGGGGTGAGCACGCCCGAGCAGAGCATCTCGTCACGTTGATGAGAACATATTGTGACTGACGTGCATGAAGGCAAAGAATATGTTAAAGGTATGAGCGACACGTGGATATAGATATAAGGAGAGTAAATGCTTCTTATGATTTGTAAAGTGTTACTCTTAATATAAGAGTAGTCCAAGAAGTGCTCTGAGCAGCAAAGGCACCAGTGCCTCCATCAGCTGTCGGTGCTGTGCTGGCAGCAGCAGAGGTGCCCAGGGCCCGCGGGGTCCAGCTGGCTGCTGGCTTCCCTGCTGGTGGGTGTGCTCCCTCATGGGCAGGGTGGCACATGGCTGCTGAATCCCAGCCTTTGGAGCTCGAGGGGTGCAGACATGAAGTGGTCTTGCTGGTGGATGCTAAGACAGCATTTTGTGTTTTTACTTTTTGTAACAGTTTCTGAATGTGGAGTGAAAAGTTGGATGTTTTAATGTCCTTTAGTGAATCTTTATTTTACAGTTAAGTCTTCCTTCTTGTGGAAGCAAGATGGACTATGCTGGAAGATTCAGGGTGCATTGCATGGAGATAACTGGTCAAAATAGTGCAGGAAGCACTGACACAGCTGGCCAGCTGCACCCTGAGATGTGGGGAGGGAACCCCAAAGTGGGCAGCCGGTTCCTGGCCCAATCTATAGAGCCTGTGTTAAACAGACACTACTTGGTGCCCAGCTGGGAGAGATCTTCTCCAGCAGGCACCTTCCAAATGCTCCTGAAGCCAGCGGACAGCCATGCTTGCAGGGGCTGTTGGGGGTCAGCAGGACGAGCCCTGCCCTCACTCCTGGCACATCCGAGCTCCTCTGTCGCTCCCTGTGTCTGTGCCACTGCCGGGGCTGCTCCCGCCGGGCCAGGGGAAGGATTGACTGGGTGCCAGGAGAGGCAGTTGTTCAGGTTCCATAGGGGTGGGCATGTAGATCTACCCTGTTCATGTCAAAGACTCCCAGAGACTTTGAAGGATCTGTGCTTGTCTGTTTTCCACAACTAGAAGAGACCACCGAAAGCACAGAGGTTAGTCTGAGCACCTGGGTTTCTGTGTTAGATGTGTCCTAAAAAGACAGCAGTACTACTGAAGGGCTCTTTTGAAACTGCAGGTGGAAGGTCTCCACAAGCGGTGGGAACTGTGGAGACTCCTGAAGTCCCAAAGGAAGAGCGCAGGCGGGTGCTGGGCTTTGGAGAAGGCTAAGAAAGGGTTCTTGGCAGCTGCTGCTCGGTCTTGTCACTCCCTGGTCAGGTGGGAGGGTGGTGGCCATGGTGCAGCGATGGACGTGCCTGTGCTGCTCTGGGGGTCAGGCGCTGGGGCTGCCAAGCGTGGCCAGCGTCTGTCGCCCGCAGCCGGAGCAGTCGGTGCCCGGCAGTGCCCCAGGCGAGCTCTGGGCACGGAGCTTTGCAGTGTCTCCTGGGGCAGCCACGCCAAGCGGTGTGTGG
>NW_008621470.1:0-1192 GCF_000691845.1 Merops nubicus | reverse complement strand
CGGCGTGGCCCGAGCACACGTGTGGCCGTGCCCGCTCAGGCGGCTCCCGCTGGTCCCCACGGGTCCTCTCCTGCTGGAACGGAGCTTCTCCTGCACGATCCTCAGGGATGCCCAGAGGTATTTGCTGTCCAGCAAGCTCACCCTTTCTGCTGCATTGCCCCATCTATGTCTCAGGGTGTTCCTGGCTTGAAGAGTGTGGGCAGCTCTTATTCAAAGTGCAGACTGGATGAAAAGGAATTTTTTCGTGGGGAAGGAGAGATGGTAGCACAAGAAAAATATGGAGACAATGTCAATCGGCGTGAGAGGCTGGTCTCAGCACAGCTGCAGCCCCGAGTTCTCTCTCTGCTGAGGTTTGTAGGGTCCTACTCCAAAGCAGTCAACACAGGGGAAGAGAGCACGGAGCACACAGCCTGGTGGTGTGGAGGTGTCCGGGCACAGCCGAGCTGCTGAACACTGGGGCACTCGCCTCAAATGAGAAGTTGGAACATAAGGAAAAATCAGCAGAGGCTGCTGAGGTGGCTGTGGCTGCACACAGCTCCATGAAGCATGGTTTCCAAGGAAGGCTGGCTGATGTAGCAGGCAGGAGCAGTGCAGATGCTCCCCTCAGCCAGAAGTGCTGAGCTAACGCAGCAGTCCCAAGTGAGGTTTTCTGGCCAGCAGTGCACAGGCAGCCAGGCTGGGTGGCTTGGAGCTGGGACTGGAGCAGACAAAGCGTGGCAGAGCCAGAGGGTGGCGTTAGGGAAGGGGGTTAAAGGTGGAAGCTCTGCTTGGCTCTGTGGTGAGGCTCTCCGGCTTGCTGGGAACCACGAGCATCCCATGGGATTTGCTGCCAGGCAATATGGGAGAGCAGAGGTTGCACCAGTGTGTCTGGCACAGCGAAGGCCAAGCAGAGTGAGCCCACTTGGTCTGTATGTAGGGCTGTGAGCTGGAGCACTGGAATCTTTTACAGAGGGAATTTTTAAGAGATGGAAGGAGATGATGCTGCTTGGTTGCTTTCACCCTGAGGAGCAGTCCGCATGGTCTGACACGCGTGTCAGGACAGGCTGCGTGTGATCCCTCCTCCTCCTCCTGCAGGAGTGGAGCTTTAGCCAAGGGACAGCATTGTGTTGAGTGTGTCTGTGGAGGTGGAGGAGCTGCCTGAGGTGCAGCGTCTCGGCTGATGCTCGTCCTTGCCCTGAAGTGAGGAGGGACC
>NW_008621469.1:0-2325 GCF_000691845.1 Merops nubicus | reverse complement strand
AAGAGGCAGCTCCTTGTGCTTAAGACATCTGAACAAATCCCGGGCAGGAGCCACTCGCAGCTCGTGAGTATTGCTAGTTACTTACAGTTAAGAAAGAACGAGTCCTGGCGACAGCACTAGGAACCCGCGGGGCCCCAGGGCCTCGGGGAAGCCTTGGTCACAACCCCGCTCACAGCCCCTGCCCCCGGCAGCAGGAGGAGGAGCCTCCCCCCTGCCTGCGAACCAGGGGAGCTGGGGCCGAGTCAGAGGGGCCTGGTGAGCCTCGTGCTGCCCCCGGGAGCTCCGAAAGCTCAGGCAGGCCAGGCACAAGAGTGAGCTGCTTCAGCTCCCCACCTGGGTTACCACTGAAAGATTAAATATGAATAAATGCTGTAGGTTTATACATAATGCTTCCTTCTACCTAGGGAATGTGTCTGAATGGTCAGAAGACACTGGAAGGTTGTTAGAAACCTTAGTTGACCAAGGAAGGCAACCCTACCCTTAAAAAATAAATCAATCCTACTTTGTTTTACTACGGCCTTCATTTAAATGCCCTCAGAAAAAGGGAATATTTTCAGGTGCCTTGTGAGAATGTCTCTGTCCATGCAATGGCCCAAGCTCCTCCTTTAACAAGCATTGCACTTTTTTACCTAAGTCATCAAAACTGCAAAACCTATTATTTTTGTCTGAAAGTGTCAGTCTAAAAAGTAGAGTGTTAGTTCATAGCCTGTTCTGGTAAACTCCTCTCACACACGCCTGTACACACACACACACACACACACACACACACACACACACACACTGTTGCCTAAACATTTTCTAAAGATACTGATTACAAAGTGTATAAAATCAGCAGTGTGCTGCCAGGGTACGGTGAGGGAGAGGAGCTGTGCTAGGACACTGACTATCACCTTCTACCACCACTCCTCTGTACACGTTTAGACAGCCTTGGAGTCACCAATGACTTCTGAGACGCCAACAGCAGAGAGAAAAACCTCAGGACTGCTGTGTGAAAACACAGTTATCACTGACTCCAGCTGCCTGAGGCCGAATGGAATCTGAGAACAACGTTTGGGTTTTGTCAGGCGGGGCTGAAACCAAACCACCCGTGAGACAGCTGCTGGAGGAAACCCCTGTTCAGAACCCGCTCTCGGAGCAGGCACTGAAACTGCCTCTCTCTGCTACACCACCCTTGGGCTGTACTGGAACAGGCACCACCTCCCGTGGGCACCTGCAGGCTGTGCCCCAGCTCTGGTGACACAGTGCTGTGGCTCATGGTTTGCTGTCACTCTGCAGGCAGATGTCTGGTCCCGAGGAGCCGGCCCAGCCCAGGGCAGATTTGGTGTGTTTGGAGGTAGTCGCTTCCTTCGCCCACCCCTGTGGCGTGGTCTCGGTTACGCGGCTGTGCTGCATCTCTGCCTGCTGAGCTGCCCGAGCCACACCCCCTGCCCCAGATCAGCACGCAGAGAAGTGAAACAGCTGGATCCCTCTGCAGCAGCTCCTCAGGAGCCCCGACCTAACCCGGCAGACGCTGGGTGCATAGCCTGGGGAGAAGTTGGAGGCACTTTGTGCGTTCTCCAGCCCGCGGTGCCAACAGCCCTCGAGGGGGGTCGCACCGGCACTAGAGAAAAGGATGGACAAGGAGCAAGGGCAGACAGAGGCAGGAAGAGCCCCTGGTGGCTGCACCTCGCGTAGCTGTTTGAGAGAATAAGGGCAACGTGGTTTTGCTGCTCGCAGGCATGCTGCACCAGCTCACCCTCTGTGCTTTGAAGGCCCACTGCAAGCATCCCGACAGATGGAAACCTCTCCAGTGGCACGTTCTTGCATGAGAAGTAGTAGATGATGTAACCCAGACCAAGAAAAGGGTCTCTTTCAGCTATAAAAGTCTTCAGATTTATCGCTGCCTTACGTGCAGACGTGGGAGATCTGATCGGGCTGACAACGTGTTAAAATTGCTCAGGCTGCTGCTCGTCCATCAATAGGCAAAGTCCCGTGACCGCACCCCCACGAGGGATCTGAAATATCAAGTGCACTGGAAAAAAAGGGATTGTCAGAAAAAAAAAAACTGAAAATATAAATACTACAAAAGCAACACTCCCGAGTGGGAGCCGGACCGCCGGGCTCCCGGCCCCTGGGCTCACACGGTGGTTTCTATAGTCTCAATCACCTCCATCTCGCACCGGGAGGGGGAGAGCAGCGGGCACTCGTCGGGCTCCCAGCTGCTATCCGGGCTGTAGTCTTCCTCTGAACTGAGCTCGGCCGCCCCCTCCGTGTCCTCGTCGCACGACTCCACGTAGTGCACCCCCACGGCGTTGATGCCGGAGTCCTCGGAGCTGGCGGGGGACG
>NW_008621468.1:9547-11096 GCF_000691845.1 Merops nubicus | reverse complement strand
GCCGGCCCTGGGGTGCTAACCGTGCCCTTCTGCCAGCAGCACCCTGCCGGGCTCGTCCCCCACCAGCGTCCCGCGTTGCACCGCTGCTGTGAAAACCTTTCCTGCTGGAGTCCTTCACCTCGTCCTGAGCTGCCACGGCCCACACCACCATGTTCCTGGCAGGCCGGTTCCCCGGCTTGGCTGCCTGAGGGCTTCACAGGGAGCTGGTCACCAGAGGAGGAAGGTGGCGCCTGCAGAAGATGGCCCCTGCCTTGCACCTCACCAAGGAGGTATGAGGTACATTCCAAAATGGCGGGGTTCACCCCCAGGGCGAGCCACACCAGAATGTTTCCTGTTCGTGCGTGAAAACTTACCAGAACTTTCTGTTGCACAAAAAGCCCACACAATAACAACTCTTTATCACTGCTTGAGATATATTGTTGTTTTTCTTTTAACTATTCAGGTATTTCCCATGGGTAGAGAATCCCATTTTCAGGCTCTGAACAATGCCCTTCATTTCCAAGGGGCCTCTCTACCCCAGCCAGCCCTGGCTGAGTCATGTCAACCTGGTGCCCTTCTGACAGACTTGGAGTACTCCAAACAGCTTTTTAGCTTTTATTATTCTTGCCCTGCACTAATTGCTGATATAGATTTGAACATCTCATGGCATTTCTCCTATAGATTTACCATTCTTTGTAAAAGAGGGGAACGAAAAGTACACCCTGGACCACATAATCAGTTTTCCTGGCAGTGGCATTCACGATAGGTAACATTAAGGCAGGCTGTTCCCCATCCCGTGGTGGCTGTCACCTTTACTTCTTTCTGGAGGTGACAGGCGATGATTTACACCTGTACAATTGCAATGTCAGATCCCAGCTCCTGAAGTACAAGGATTACCTCAGTGATATACAGCAAGACATCTAAAAGTACATATATCAGCTCTACAAAATCTGCCAGGGACCAGTCCTTTAGCAGCTCGGGTAGCAGAGTCCTTCATTAATACAAAATGCTGGTGGCTGAGGCTTTAAACACAGATCGCTCTTGATTGCATAATGTTCATCAGCCACGGTGAACTAACTTTTATTTCAGTGGTGACTCATCTGGTAAATCCGAAATCTCTTTCTTTGGGAGGAATTCAGGAGTAACAGAATAAACTTCTCCAGTTAAATACTCTTGAAAGTAAGAAACTGAGTCAGCTGTAAAAAATTCACCAGTACTGACCTGTGGGCAGTCAAATAGTAATTTATTAACATGGTACTTGACATCTGGAAAATTCATGTAAGTCGTAACAGCCCTCAGTATAACTAGGAGGTAATTAATGTAAAATCTGCTTATTGGAGCAAGTTCTTGGTCAATCACACAATGTTATGAAAGGGTGATAGGATGATGCATGCATCCCACTACAAAATTCCTTGAATTTCTGTAGGAGTAACAGCCACGGCATCAACTGATTATGTTAAACTGCCCTTCCTACTCTGCCTGTTCCTCCCAGCAGTAGCTGTAGGGACTTAACATTGATAGTCAGCCTTTTTCAGTAATGTCCTTGGAGTGAAAAATTATCTTTGGCAGG
>NW_008621468.1:0-9516 GCF_000691845.1 Merops nubicus | reverse complement strand
GCGAAAAGACAAACACAAACCATTGGCCCTTATTATAGCTTTTCATATAGTTATGCACTTATATAGTAAGCATTTTCACTGCTGTTCCTACAATCTGTTCCAAGAATCTCAGGAATTTGCAAAGTAGGCTGTTGGTTTTTTTCCTACAGTCAGGAATCTGAAGAGTCAATTTCTATTCCCTGTGTACCTAATAATCCTTGAGGTTCTCCATTAACAACAGGAACAATAGCTGATGTTACAATACTTATGATCACTCAGCTTTTTTTACAACTCCTTCTCTAGTCTGTTTGTTTGCCTTTTAGCCCATCTCCCACCAATAATTAGGCTTGGTATCATCTAAATTTAAAAGAATGGTGGAAGTATCAAGGATAATTGTGTTTAAACCTGCTTTGTGCTAGGCAGGAGAAACCCGAAGGGGAGACAGGAGGTGCTGAACGGTTATTCTGCTTGTCAGCAAATGGCTCAAAGCCAGCCAGGCTCTGGAGCAGACACGGAGCCCAGGGGCATCTCGGGCTGTTGTCGAGGGGGAAGAGGTAGTACTTAGAGGTGCAAAGTATATAGAGCCATGAGAAGTAAGACTTATTCTAGTTGTCCTGTAGCTCTTGGAAAAACTTGTTCTCATTCTGCGATGTACTAAAAGGTTCACTGTATCTTCCAGGTAAGATTTTTGCGTCTTCTTTTTCCCTCCATTTTTGTGTGCACATGTAGTATTTGGAGGTCTCTTGCAAAGTAAAATCCATAATAATCTTGCAGATCTACACAGTAGTAAATCAGAATTCTGTATGGTCCTGCTTAGTTTTCTTGCAGTGGTGTTTCTCAGAGCTTTCTCATTATTCTGAGGACAACTTGACAGGGAACGGCTGTGCTGGAACCAGCAGATCTTACTGGATGCCCAAAACTCTGCCTGAGAGTTTGGGCTCCCTGTCAGTCTTCAGAAGCTTCCAGTTTTCCAGCCTTGCAAAGATTTTATCTTGGCAATCAACGTTCAATAGTTCTGATGGACTCATGACTTCAGAATATAATTCACTTTGCCATAAATACATGTCTCTGACTTACTCAAAATAAGTCCCCCTCTCCGGATCTTGCTGGGGTTTGTGTGGTTATTCATTACTATAGGTTGTTTATTCTCTTCAGAAGCAATTATGTGTATCGTATTGAATTGCCCTTGATCTTATCTGAATGCTCCTTCCAAGTGGAATGAAATGCTACTTCTCATTTAATTACATTTTTCTTTTCCTAAATGACTATAGTCAGCAGTTAATTTTTTCTCTGTACTACTAGGATAATCACTCACTCTTTTTTTTTGTAAGATGACCACCTCAATTTCTTCCTTCAAGTGCTGACATCATACCAGTTTGTGTTCTAGATCTCTGCCTTCTTCTAACTGTCCTTGTAAAATTCCAGTTTATGCTAAATAAAATCTCTCTATGTGAGTTCCAGTGTGAAATTCTGTTAATTCTGGAATTATAAAAGGAGCATACTTCACTACATAATTTTTGTACACATCGATATCTTTTTCATGTAGTATTGATCTGTTTATCACTCTACTCAAGAAATCCATATTTCTTCCCTTATTTATATTCTGCAGAACAATCATGTCACTGTAGCTTCAGCGTCATATGTACAACTTTAGCTGGTGGTAAACAGGAAGGTTTCTTCAATGTGAGCAAGTCTGGAATTCCTGCAGACTTGGAAGGTACACCTCAAACAACCAAACTGCAGCCAGTTCTTACTATTTCCTTTTCAAAGTCAGAATAGTTTCTTCTGCAGCAAAAGACATCTCAGGGAATTTACAACTGACTGCTCTTGACTCAGGTCTGGATTTCTGGAGGATACCTTTACCTGACAGGGGCAGGTCCTTTGCCTTTGCTCTTTGCTAGTGTGTTAAGTAAATCTTCCATCCATCTTCCCAAAGCTCCTCATGTGGCATCTGATGCCTCCCTTCTGCATAAGGATGTGAAGAGATTAGAACATGCGATTCGTAAGCTGGATTGGGTAAGTGAAGCTTACCCTTCCAGTAGCCTCTACAGAAGGGCAAATGGATATTCTTACCAGAAAGAAAAAAAAAAACAAACAAACAACAAAACACCACCAATGTTTCTTCACTTCCATGACTGGTTTGCGTGCCACAAGAGATTGTCACTCTTACTAAGATTAAGCACTGTCCCTGCACATACAAATAAGTTTCATTATTACTGTTTGGGGGGGATTGTTGTGTTTATTTTCACAAGCAAAAACTTTTCCGCACCAGGGGTTTTAGCTGCTGCTCAACTACACAGAAGCTTCTGAGGATTTTTTGGCTCCTTGGATTCCGTGGGCGTAGTGGCTATTATTGAATGGACACAATTCATGTGGTGCTATCATTGTGGTGGGAACCAACCTGTTCACAAAGACACCAAGGCCAGCTGCAGGACAGGCAGGGAAGTGAAACGCTGGGGTTTGAACCCCAAGCCCCAAAATGAGGTTGACACATAGGTGATTCCCACAGCCCTTCATACAGAGGTGCTGAGTTTGCCTTTCAGCTCCCCCCAGGGTGGGGCCGGCCCTGCAGGGAGAGCCAGAAGGGAAATGAGCCCCAGGGGTCCCGCAGTGAGTTGACAAAGGTCAGGTGTCTGCTGGGGGATAAAAGCTGGGACCACTGGCAGGCAGGGAGGAGAGTCTGTCTGTGGAGTGGGTGTACCTCCCAGAGCTGCCTGGCTGGGGAAGGACTCTCCTGACTCTCCTGGAGCTGGGCCCTGGTCAGTTCAGACCTTTATGAACGTGGGCTAGACGGGCGAGAGCTGCCATGTGGGCACCTTTATCTTATTTGTTCAACCTTCTGCTCTGGCTGTTTCCCTTTCCATCCATGGAAGACCTTGGCTCTCTGTACCACCTAGTGTCAGTTGGATTATGTCTTTGTTGGGATTGCTGGGGGTAATGTCAGTTGTATGTGAACTAATTGACTTGTTTGTACCCCCAGCAATCGTTCATGGCATGACCTTTTTGTATTCAATACATTCCACTTATTGGCTCATCTTTCTGCTGGTTGTGTTGTTCCTGTTAGGCCTGGTCATTGGCAGAACAGGAAGAAAGCAAGATGTGCTAAGCTAACCAGTCAGAGGAAGAGTCTTTGGGAATTAGCTCCTATTCTGTAATTCCATGGAGAATCTGATGCAAATATAATTTTCTGCTGTGTTTGCAGCCTACTCAAAGTGGCCTTGTTCTAATGCAGAAGAATAAAAAAAGTCAAATCTTAAGCAGAAGTGAAACTTCCTCGTCTATTTTCAGCATGCTTGCCAAGATGAGTGAAAAACCAAACACTGCTAATGATGAGAAGTAAATAATTTTCATTCTTTCAGTACTGGCTGGTAACTTTTAACATTTCAGTATGATTTTTATAGTGATGGCATCCTCTTAAAAGAATAGCTTAATTAAGAAAGTAAATGTGCCCATAAATATATGTGTATGGCTCCATATTTCTGTGTGAATAGTAAGTAAGGAGGAAAAAATGTACAGCAAGAGGCTGATCTCTACTGTTCTGGTAAGGTGCCGCAAGGTGCGGGGAGAGGAAAGGGGTCAGCACCTGCTCTGTGTGCATGTGTGTCAAACCCATGGCACTGAAAAATGGCAGTAAGAGGGTTTTGATCACATCCCCATATAGGTGGAGCTTTCATCTTTAATGGGTATTAGTGAACTCATCTGATGTGAGAGGAATGTTTGATGACGGTGGAAAGAATGCAAGGACTTCTTGAGTAATTTGGGTTCAAGCTCACAGGAAACAAATGTCAACTTACTAGAGGTCACTTCACCTCCGTGTGACTGGCGTTCATTGCAGAGGAGTCACTGTCTGAGCTGTGGACTGTGAATGCTGTAAAGGAGTGGAGGGGTCCTTCCATTTCCAGGTTCCCAAGAGTAATCTAAGTGATAACGTGTAGCTTTGTGTCAGCAAGCAAGCAGAGGTGGTTTGCATCTAAGGGGTTTGTGTGAGGTGGGTGAGGGCTTGATATTGGACATAAAACATAAAGGAAAGTAAACCTGCCACGTAAATCTATCATAACAGCCCTGGAGATGAGCTCTGAAAAGGTCTCCTCACAGGAGTGAGCATGGCTACAGAAATTACTTGTCTGGCAGGGAGGATCAAGAGAGAGGCTTACAAGAGAAGAAATCCTGGGAAGCAAATGGAAGGAGCAGTTTCAGAGGTGGAGGGTGGGTAACCCAACATACAGGGAGCAGTTTTCAAGCACTAACTAAGCAGTCTTCCTTACCCTCAGAAAGAAACATAAATTTACTAGCAAAGCACAGAGTGAGAAAACACCGTGAGCTCATGGACGCAAACTAGGCCACAGCTGAGTCCAGAATCATGAGCCTCTGTGCAAGCTCAGGTCCAGAGATAATGCTTCTCATTTCTGTTAAACTTCTAAAAATATTTCCCAATGCTTTCAAGACTATCCCACTTAGAGTTAAGTTGGTGCCAAAATAGGCTGTAGCTACAGAGCCTTGGAGTTCTTTGTTTTTTTAGGTATCTGAGGCATAGGTGTGATAGAAAAAACGCCACACCGTGCTTCTCTGCCTCAGGGCTGGGAAACTGCTCATGAGCCATACTTGATCTGGGCCTCGGTTACACCACGTGGACAGACACAGGAAGTCCCTGCACAGACCTGAAAGCTCTCACATGCTTTGTGGTGTTCTTTTGCCCCAAAACACACATACCTCTAGTCTCTGGTGCACTTTTCTGCCTTTGTACAGCTATGACAGCAAGTTGCTGGTCAGGAGCCTTCTGCAGAGTGTTCTCAGCCTGCTGTCCTGTGTTTGTTCACCACAGACAAAGAAAAGTGTTTCAAGGCTTGAAAAGGACAGAAGAGGGAGTAGCATCTCCAGGATGCTCCACCAGGAAAAGCCCAGGCTTTCCCTCACACTGAAATAGTGAACAGGATTTTTGAGCTGCTGCCTCCCTGCTATGCTCCTGTGATGTAAGGAGGGCTTCCTATTTTCTCTAAAGGACAGAAAAGCAACTGGGAGGTTCCTGTCCCACAGTGTCAAGACATCAGCTACAACTCTTGTAGGCAGGAGTACTGATGTCTTCTGGATCCTCCCTGCCACCTTGGGGTTGAGAAGGGTGTCTAATGTCTTCTGAGTGCCGAGGCGAGATGATGGCATTGGGAACGTTTCAGCAGATGCCTCCCAGTTTCTTAGAATTATTCTGTCTGCCTCTCCAGTGGATCCCAAGGAAGCTTGCTTGAATCTCAGCTTGGAGGTGCACATCACCGTGCCTGCCTGGCTCCCCCTGGGTTATTCTGTTGGCCCTCGGGACAGCAGGTCCCCACATCCACTCCTCTTCAGCCTTTGTCTGATCTGGAGAGATCACACGGAAGAGCATGGAAGAAGTTTGTAAGATCTGTTAATCTTCTGGCCTCTGCCGGGGGCCAATATACGACTAATTATTTCCAACTTTGATGGTAGATTGCAATTTAGAAATTGGGCAATGACATGTCAGAGCACTGACAGGTAAAAATTTAACAGATATTTATCAGTCCTTTCTCTGGCACATTCGTCTGTAAATATGGCCTCTCTGGTCCCCCCAGAGAAAGGGAGCTGGTTTGCCGTGGCCTGTAGTTATTACTAGAAGAAAAACAGACAGCTTTTTGAAACCTTGAAAAGTTAAGGGAATAATTTCCATCACCAACAGGTTCAGTTACACTCTGGCATGTGAAGCTGAAAACACAAAAACTCTCTGTAATGTGCAATCATTATCCTCCTCTGATGATGGTGTTAAATTGTGCACAACGGCGAGAACAGCAAAGATCCCAAACCTACCGACTGCTGTGATAAGAGAGAAAATCCTAAAGTGAACAGGACTGCAGGGGAATTGTGACATTTTAATGATAGTTTAGAAATACAAAAATGTCTGAAGTGGAGATAGTCTTCTGTTTGTTCTCTTCCTGTGTGAATAGCCATCCTGAGGGAAGCATGAGGTGAAATTCATCCAGTAGCCTCTCAGTTTTGCAGACATAGATTTAAGAAACTATTTAAAATCAGAAATAATTTTTCTCTGAAAATGATGCAGTGAATTTTAGTTTTGCTTCTACAAAGATCTGTCTATAACCAGTGATACAAATACATTGCACATGGCCCTGCTTGCTTCTGTTCTTTTCACCAAGTTTGCACCATCTGAGCCACACCTAATGACTTGTAAACCCCCAAAATAATGCCTTCCTCCATTTTTCAGATTTTGCAGCAGGTAACATGATGCAGGGTTGGAGCTGCTGTCAGTCTGACACAAAGCTGTTCTAATAGGCTGATCCATACAAATTGTAGCTATCTGGCCAAATAAGTAACTGTTGTTTTGCGATTGGAGTTGATGAAACCATGTAGGTGGATCAAGGTGGAGACACAAGGAGAGAGCCTGAGTGTAGGTGAGGAAGGTTCAGGGTGGAGAGAGAGATCCGAGCTAGACTGAGGAAGTCAGTTTTGTTAAAAATGTGATGGTTTGGTCAGGGCAGCCTCGAGGCTGGTTTCAGGACTCCTTAAAAACCAGTTTGCCCCACTTTTAGCTGCACTTTGAGAAGCTGAGTGTTTTGAGAAAGGTTTTTAAAAAATACATCTTGTATCCAGGCAAACTGTAGTTTTGAGAAAGTAGTGGAAGAAGAAAGGGTGGAGTAGAAGGTATTTCACAGAGTGCCAGAGGAAGGAAATTCAGTATGTATGTAAGGGTTTGGGGAGGATCTGTGGCATGAAGGCCTATCTGTGGAACATTTTATTTGCCTCACATGCAGTCATATCACAAGACCACTTGGTTTAGCTCAGGAAACAAAGGGTTTTGTAATACCTAGTTGCTTGATATAGTTGCATAAAACCAGTAAAACTGTGATAATGGTACCCAGTCTACAATTATTAGAAGGAATCAGATGACTAGCGTCCAGTCTGCAAATGGTAACACCCATCTGGTCAGGCCAAAATGAGCTGGCTTCCACCAGTGAGAAGCAGTAACCCTGTGGGCCCCGTTTCTCCCCTCAGCACTTGGGCAACAAAATAAGTCAAAGAGTACTGGGATCCTGGTTGGAGAACAACAAGCATTACTCAGGTTATCATGGGGATTTAGCAGACTCAATCTGAGATGAGCACTTCTAGCAACTTCTCAAGTGTTTCTCTTAACCCCGCTACCAGTGTGCAAGTATTTTTTACAGAAGAAGTGTTTTAAGATTTAAAGGTGGAAATTTTCTTTTTAACTCTTCATTCACATTAAACATGGTTTATCAGTTAAGCTTGCACTGGCAAATGTACAGCACCTTTCAGTCCCCAGGTGATGCACTTTGATGGGAGCTTTTGTTTGTTCTCAGAAAAAAGGGGCGATGGTAGCTCCTCCTTTTAGCCAGATGCCTATGTCAGTGGCGCCTGAGATAACTGATAATCCAGGCAGTGATAGCTGGAAATGATGGTGTTGCAGGGCTTCCAGCGTCAGTTAAAGGAACATGGTTTTAATCCCTGCCTAGTTCCACATCTGCCCCGTTAACCACCCATTCCCTTATATCCCGAAGGAGGTGGTTCAGGCCCTCCAGCATCACGGGACAGGCGGCAGGCCCGTGGGGCTGCACAGGCTGGACCATGGCTGCAGCTCCGCTCTCCTCCCCATGGAAACGCAGCCCTAAAGCCCCGGCTTCTGCCGGCGAAGCGGGTGCTGGGCAGAGGGCACGGAGCTGCCAGCGCGGGCCGGTGTCCTCAGGGCGGGGCTCTGTGCCGCGGTCCCGCCCAGCCGGGCCCGGGGGAGAGCGGCTCCTAGTCCCTCTTTGGGTTTCTCTGCTGGAGCCCCCTGGGCTGCAGGATGTAATGAGCACCCAATTCTGAGAAGAGACTGTTAACACTCCTCACAGTTAGAAGTTTGCTCAACACTTTAAAAAAAAAAAAAAAGATAAATATTTAATTAGGGATCTGGACTGATAGAAAGGAAAATGTTCTCTTTTTTATTAAGCTTGAGGAGATTAAGAGAGGGTTCATACTTGCAGCTGAATATTTGGACTTATGCTTGCTATGATTAGTTGTTATGTTTTTATTTGTCTTTTTGTAATGCCTTAGGCATGTTCCTGTTGTTTGTACTATGACTGATGGAATCATATGCAAATAACATGGAAGTAAATATTTCACGTGTCATAGAACCAGAGCCTTAAATGTAGTTTAAGAAATTTATGAAACTTGTCTACTAAATCTCAGAGCTTGACAAAAAAATCTGAAATATCAATACACTTTGAAAAGATAAATCTTTTAATAATACAAGTTACATGAAAAAGAAATAAACCTTACAACAGCAAAATGCTATATGCATTAACCATGTCCAAAAACGTAAAAGGGCTGCTGTAAAATTATTCTAAATTAAACATGAGACTCTAACGAAGATAAGTCTGATCAAGTTTCCCTCTGTGAAGAAGGCAGTGAAATGTTTCAATTGGCTCCTGCCATCTGCTGAAGGCTCTGGGAAGTGCAGCCTGGCAATGTGGCAACCAGGTACAGCAGGTCCGCCGGGAGTTCCAGAGACTGAATACCCCCCGTGACGTACTTCTCCATCTGCGCTAGAAAAGGGGAGATTTAGGTCAGATGTTAGGAAAAAGTTCTTCCCTATGAGGGTGATAGATCCCTGGAACAGGCTGCCCAGAGAGGTGGTGGAGGCCCCATCCCTGAGAACATTCAAAGTCAGGCTGGATGAGGCTCTGAGCAGCCTGACCTAGTTGGAGATGTCCCTGCTGATTGCAGGGACTAGATGGTGCACTAGATGAACTTTGGAGGTCCCTTCCAACCCAAACATTCTATGGTTCTAGGATCTGAGTGGATTCAGAGCGTAGTTTCCCAGCGCCTCGTCCATCAGAGGCACTCTGGCACCATGATGCGGGGTGGGGCTCAGGGAGACCCCGTACGGGCTGAGGAAGGGTCCGACAGCAGCTGCTGTCTCCAAAGCTGCAGAAACCCTGGGGAGGACAGTGGAGATTCCAGATGGTGCTCCTGGATCAAAGCTTGGCAGCCTGACTGCACCTGAGCTGCTTCCCCTGGTGAATGAGCAGCAGAGGCTGGATGAAGCTGTCCTGAAGGCAGCATGTGGAATGTTAGAGAGCCTTTGGTGTGGCAGAGCCGCTTAGAGCCACGTCTCCTCTTCTTGGCCCTGGAGACAGAGCGCGCAGGAGAAGGAGAAGTCCATTGCTTTTGTCCAGCAAGGTGATGAGGTTGAATTCTGGAGGTCTTGCCCTACACCAGCTCTAGAGCTGCACATCGACTGTCTCAGAAACAAGTCGACTGTTGAAGGAGGGACCTGTGAGAGCAGTTAACATTTTTTTTGGTTCAGGAAACCATTGCCCTGCTGATTTCTGTGTTTAAGAAGGAAGGTAACATGGCTGTGCTGTTTAGACCCACACTATCAAAACAAACAGTGTTTGTTAGCGGGCTCCATTTTAACAATTTTTCGTGCTCTAGTTAATGGTGATGCAGCCCAGTACCCGGGCCCCGGGCAGATGTTCCCATTCTTGTGAGCGGCACCCGCGCACCCTCCGCCAGCTG
>NW_008621467.1:2079-2293 GCF_000691845.1 Merops nubicus | reverse complement strand
TGATGGGACTTGTAGTACCGAGGGCGTGTCCGCGCCGAGTCCACCTCCGCCCACCGAGACCCCGCCCAGCGGGAGCCCCTTTCCTCATCTTAAATTCGTGGAATCATAGAATCGTTTTAGTGGGAAAAGACCTTTAAGATCGTGAGTCGAACTGTTCCCCCACCACTGCCAGGTCCCCACTGCCCTGTGTTCCTCACACCACATCTCCAGACCT
>NW_008621467.1:0-1924 GCF_000691845.1 Merops nubicus | reverse complement strand
GACCCCCCCCTGGCTCCAGGCTCCTGTCAGGAGCTGTGCAGAGCCAGAAGGTCTCCCCTGAGCCTCCTTTGCTCCAGGCTCAGCTCCCTCAGTTGCTCCTCCCCACACTTGGCCTCTAGACCCTTCCCCAGCAGCTTCATTGCCCTCTCTGGACATATTCCAAACCCTCAAGGTCCTTCTGGGAGTGAGTGGCCCAAAACTGAACCAAATGTTCAAGGTGCAGCCTCCCCAGTGCCCAGTCCAGGGGACGATACCTGCCCTAGTCCTGCTGGCCACACCAGTGCTGACCAAGGCCAGGATGCCTTGGTCACTCAAGCTGCCTCATCTCCAGTCACCTGTCATCCAACACTTCCAGGTCCTTTTCTGCTGGGCAGTTTCCAACCACTCTTCCCCACGCCTGGGGTGTTGTCAGGGTTTGATGTGACCCAAGGCTGAAACACCATTGGCTTCAGCCCTTCGACCCCTATCACTTGTTCCTTGGGAGAACAGACCAACACCCATCTTGAAATAGAGAGAAAATACTTTAAAAATAACTTCAGTTCACTAGCTGCAGTGAATCCTTTATGAAAGTGGATTTAAATTCTCTAAATGTTTTGAAATAATTTGCTTTTCCCCTATAACAAACACTTTTAAGAAAACAGACCTGAATGAGTAAAATAATTTGAAAGGAGTTTGATTTTGATGGACTTGTATGTCTTGCATATATCATAAGGGAAATTACAAATAATGACATATATAACCCTTAATCAAAAAGGCACGAATCATAATTTAAGTTCAAGGGTAAACACTGAAATATGAGTACTTTCCATATTATTTCTTACACAAATTCCTATTAAAAACTCACTCTTTTTTTGAAAATACAGCATGAAAACATATTTTCTGAGTCAAACAAAATGATTACCGAAGAACTTTTGGTAGTAACTTAACAAAAGTACAAAGGCACAAGGCTTAAAAAGGTTATTTCAATCAAATTTTTATTTTTTTTAAAGCAGTTTTAAAGCATTTGAAGCAATTACTGAAATAATCAGCATGAGAACCTTTGCTGAAGCATCATGTTTGACACAGCAGAGCCAGGGACCTGCTGGAGCGGGGCCAGAGGAGCCCCAGCAATGCACCGAGGGGGGAACCCCTCTGCTGGGAGCCCAGCAGGAGAGAGTTGGGCTGGGGCAGCTGAGAGGAGAAGGCTCCAGCTGGGGAGACCTGCTGGGGGCTGCCAGGGCTTCAATCAGGTGAACAGGAGAGGCAGGGAAGGACTTTTCATCAGGGAGTGTTGGGACAGGACAAGTGTTGTAAACTAAAAGAGGGTAGATTTTGATTAGAGATTAGGATGAAATTTATTTGAACAGGTTGACCAATGAGTTTGTGGATACCCTATCCCTGATATTGCTAAAGATCAGGTTGGAAGAGTCTCTGAGCAACCTGCTCTAGCTGCAGATCTCTGTGCCCACTGCAGGGGGGTTGGACTCTATGGCCTTTGAAGTTCTCTTCCAACCCTGAACCACTCTATGATTCTACCCTCACAGTTTAAGATTTTTCACTTAACCTTTTCAATTCCCAGGAAGGTTTTGATAAGATCTGTGCTCAGCAAACCTCTCTGGATTACCATGGCGACATGATTACACTGAGTTTTGGCACTTTCTCCTCGGCCAGACTAAATCGTACATCTCCCATATGGTGCTTGTTGCCAAGCATGTTGTCCCATCAGCATGGTCCAACTCTGTCACCACCACCTCTGGTGGCACTCGTGGGGCCAGCTTCAAGGTTTCCTGTATTATCACTAGATATAGCTAAAAAATCTTAAGCTCCTCTGTAGCGTCGGCAAGAAAACCAACACATCACCGCACATCGTGCTGCTTTTACCCACATTCCCTGAGCGCAGGGGGGACGCCAACACCCCTCTACCACACCGTGCTCTGCCACCGGC
>NW_008621466.1:0-1643 GCF_000691845.1 Merops nubicus | reverse complement strand
CAGCTCCAGTACCAGCCTTGATGCAACCCGGTGTTCCCCCTCCTGCCCCCCACCCCCCTGTGCCCGTGGGCACCCCAGGGATGGGGCACACCATGTCTGTCATATGGGGCACTGAGTCATGGGGTGTCACAGGCTTCATCCTGCTCCACATTCTCCTGTGCCCGTGGGGACCCCAAGGATGCAGGAATGGGGAACCCAATGTCCATCATGTGGGGTGCAGAGCCAGGGGATGTCACAGGGCTCAGGGACAGCCCACGGGGTTGATGGCAGCACCGTGCCTGCAGCCCCACAGCTTAGCCCTGGCCCCCTCAGCTCTGACAGCTGAAGGAGAGAAGCCCCCAAAGACCCATGCAGGGCTCAACCAGAGGCCCTGGGGCTCCTCCTCCTCACCTCAAGGTGGGGCAGGAGCAGCCCCCCAGCCCTCAGGCCCGGGCAGCTCCATGGGGTGGGCACGGCCAAAAAAAAAAATAGCCCCCAACAGCCTGGTGCGTTTCCCAGCAGCAGTTATCCTGAGTTCCCAGAAGGGCAGGAGGTGCCTGGGACAAGGAGTTTATCTCCAGGACCTGTGCAGGACGTGACACATCCCTTCCCGCTGGAGGTGGCCCCTGGCTCCTCCCGCTCCTCCCCACCTTCATCCCCCAGAGCTTGACTCTGCCGAGCTCAGGGTGCCACGGGGCAAAGGAGGTGGGCAGGGGGGGTTCTGTCCCCAGGGCAGAGCAGGAGGAGGAACCATGGGGTGGGGGAAGGCGACCAAGAACAACCCTGGGCCGAGGGCTCTATTTCCTGGACTCTTATTTCTGTGTTTGGCACAACATCGTGACGTGGTTTCACCCGAAAGAAAAACCAAAAGGGCTTGGTGTGGGCGGGTGGCACAGCAACGCTGGGTCTTCCCCACACCACCATCATCATCATCACCATCACCACCAGCCCTGGGTGATGCAGCCTGGGCTGCACCTGCACCGAGCTGCCCCAAACACAGCTCAGCCCCTTGGCTTTTGGGGGCGATGTTACCTCGTGGCCCCCTCACCAGACCCTGGCACACTCTGGGGACATGGCTCAAGCCCCCTGCACCTCCAAAACACCCCAGCTCCTCCTGAAACGTCCTGGGTGACGCCGGTGTCAGGGGTTTTGCCCCCGCACTCTGCCCAAACCCAAGCTCGAGGTCCCTCATGCAAGAGGGACAGGGCATGGCTCCGAGGGGCAGAGTGATGCCAAGGAGGGAAAATGCTGGCACCAGCCCAGCCTGGGGCTCATCCCTTTTATTCCAGTGCCAAAAAAAGCGATTCCTGACGAGGTGTCCCCGAGCCCTGGCATAGGGACAACCCGCTCTCGGGCTGCTCTCGCCGTACTGCTGCCCTTCACTGTCACCAGAAGGGACGCAGGGAGAGCAGAGGCACCGTGGCCCAGTTGGCCACCCTGAGCCGCAGCACTGGGGCGATGTCACCGGCCCCTGGAGAGGAACATAGAAAAGTGGGGAGCGTACCAAAGGGCAGAGTCCCCCGGTGATGGCGCAGGAGCGAGTCTGGCCAGCGGTGGCCGTGTCCCCCACGTGCCCGAATCTGGGCACTGGGCTCCGGCCCCTCTGGGGGCAGCTGAGGGGGCCCCATCCCGGCGCCGCTGCCCCCGCTCCGGGTCCCATCCTC
>NW_008621465.1:11974-84403 GCF_000691845.1 Merops nubicus | reverse complement strand
AGGGGTGGCCGCTGCCCCCTCCCCTCGGCCCGGCCGCTGTCCCCTCAGCCCGGCCCCATCTTGTTTCAGCAGCACGTTGCTCCTCGCCCTTATCTCGCCACCATCACAGATGGCCCTGCGAAGAACAGCCCAATACAAGTACCCGTCTTCCAGTGAAATAAACTTATTTTCTCCTGTCTCAGCCGAAGCCCGGCATGGGCACGCGGTGAAAACGGGTGGAACGAGCAGTAATCTGTCTCTCCTCGCACGCGCGGCGCGTGGGAGGCGGCAATCGTTTCGCTGTGGGCTGCCAGGATCCGACCAGGAGATGCGGCAATGGTAGCCTTGCCTCCAGAGCGACCATGAGAAAAAACAAACCCTTCCTAGTCATGTACAAATAACTTGTAGAAACTTGTTTTCTTGAGCGGGGGGATCTCTGCTGCTCCATATGGAATGTCGACTTTCTTAACAGTGTTCCTCAGCAAGCCAAAGGATAAATAAACGTGAAGAAAAGACCAAACATACTTTCAAAAGGCAAAGGAAATGTATTTTCGTCCTCCTGGGGGTAATTAGTTTCATACAGCGTTTGCCATTCAACTCATTTGAATGCTCCATCATTACCAGCCTGTTTTAGTCTTGCTGTTGGAGCCCATATCCGTACAAAGGACACAATAAGTGCTATAAATATACATTCCTCCTTCATTAATCATACAAAGTGTACCCTTATATTTTTTTTTTCCATCTCAGCTTGTTGCCCACTGAATTACATTTTTACAACACACACGCTATCCTTGCTCATTTTATTATTGACTAATTGAATTGTCTCTTCCAGCACATAAATTATGTAGTACCAAGGCTCGAGAAGTGGTAACCAGGGGATAACTGTACCCCTGGGGCACTGCAAGATGTAGAACACGGGCACATCCCCCCCAAAAAATGTCACCAAAGACTGATTTTGGGAATGTTTACCTCGATAACCCCTGCACGTGTGGCAAGCGTGTCCCTCTTGATGCAGGCACCTCGACATTCCCATGAAATCATCCCTGATCCTGCAGGATTTGGAGGTTTGTTTGTTCAGAGATTTTTGGCGAGGAAAGCACGTTTTGCAGCATGCCACCAGGCAGGTGCTGTGCACATGGACGGGAATTAAACGTTGACATGACTACAAAGCTAACACAGGCATCTGAAGCGTTTCTTATTGTGAAACTTGCTTCATTAGTTTAGAATTTTGTTCAGTGTTTCAGTCAGGAAACGGGGGGTTTGTCCTCCACTAGAAATATCCAGGAACGCTTTCACCATGAGGAATAATTACCTCCTCGGAAGGATGTTTGGATTTCTCCACATCACGCTTGCCGAGTTCTGCTGATATCTGATATACCAGAAGGATTACCAGCCACCAACTGTAATTTACACAGAAAATGGGAGCGCTGATTAAAAGGCAGGACTGGTCATGTGACTCTTGAAGCTGGTTAGCAACTCCCATCGTAAAATCCAACCCCAGTCACTTCTAACGGTGCTGGACTAACCACCGTGCTGAAATTTAAGCATCTTAAGTTCACACCTCAGATTAAATTATAAATATTTCTTCTTTCGTTCCTTCTGTCAGGCACCTTCAACTCTGAAAACCAGTGATTGCTTTGTCAGAGGTATTCCCTCAAAACACACCAGGAAAACCTCTTGGAAAACCTGTCTGGTGCTTGGTAGGGACTTGCCAGCGCTTCACTGTGTGGTTCTCCAGCAGTTCCGTGCTCACCCAGCATGTCACAGCCCAAGGCAGTGGGAGCTGGAGCAGGAGCTGCAGTTCCAGTTCCCAGCTGCTCTGGACCATGCCAAGACTGCAGGTAGGAAGGGCAAGCAGGGAACCTGTCCTTCCAGTCCTCTCGGGAAACACTCCTCTTAGGAAGCTCCTTCAGTAACACACAGCGGGGCTGAGAACCGGATCAGGGACGAGTACCTTGGCAGGCACGAAGGCTCTGGAGAAAGATGGGTTCTCTGGGGCGTGGAAGGGAACTGGGAGTTGGAAGTGGAAACCGGCTCTGCCTGGAGGGAGGGATAAAGCAAAGCTTGTAAGCACGAGTCTGGAAGCCAGCCTGTTGGGACAAGACTTGAAAACAGACTGGGAATGGGAGAAAATTGCCGGGAGGACTGGAGCAACCAAGACCAGGATGTTACCTGGGTAAGGGATGAAGGAGAACTTGCTGGGCAAAAGGGATCAAACACAGGAGAGCTGGGGCAGGGTAAGGGAGGAGGACATGCAACCCCGAGGCTGGGTGTGGGATGCAGCAAGGGCAGCAGGAAGACGGAATTTCCTAGAGACAGGGATGGAGAAATGGGAATGACAGAGACTGAGGAAAGAGCAGAGAGGCGAGGATTTAGGAGAGCACCTGGAAAACTGATGGGTCACTACTGGCAGCAAGTATCTGAAACACACTCAGAACGTACCCAAATTATGACATTCCTCATACAGGGCAAGTTCCCACACTGCTGATGGTCGTCACTGATGTCAACACCGGATTAAATTGCTGGGGTTTTTTAGGTTATCTCTAAATGGAAGAGAAACACACATGTATTACAACTACAGTAGTTAGGCTGCAAAATAAACCACTCCCAAGTTAGGAAATATCCGACTAGAGGCAAAAGGATAATCCTGGCTCAGACTCTGAACCAAGGTTTAGCCAAGGTAAGTGGCTGAGAAACCTCCACATAATTTACCATAAACACCAGACGTGGGTGTGTTCTGCACCTCACGAGGGCAGGTGTGGTGCTGTGGCTGTGGTGGGTGACGGCTGCTCCAGGAAAGGGCCTAGGCCTCAGGACTCCTGCCAAGCAGGATGCAAAGCACAGAGACCTCACAGCAAGGCACTAATTGTGCAGCCTTCACTCCCCACGTGCCCAATTTGACATTTTGAAGTTTGATTTGCAGAACTGAAGAGCACTTGGAGATACATCCACACTAAATGAGACTTTATCCACCTTTGGATTAAATGAGATGCTTTGCCATGTTATATTTTCTGACAAAATCAGGCCATGAGTATTTCTAATTGGGCATCTAAAATTAAAAGGTTGTAGTTTGGTTTTTTGTTTTGTTTTTTTTTTCTGTCTGTATGCCTGAATTCCTCATCTGGAAAATACGAGTCACACCAGTTCTCCCAACAGCACTGAGAAAATGAATTAAGAGTTTGTGAAGCACTCGGATACCATAGCGATGAGCACCGTGGCAAAGCCCAGGAGGAAATGAATAAATCTGTCTTCAGAACAATATTTGAATAGCGTGCAATAAATAAAGCATGGGCCAGAGAGTGAACAGTGAGGAGAAAATAAAATTATTACTTAGTGAGCGCCGTCTATTCTGTACAACGAGCAAGGCCGGGAACCTGTCGAAAGAACAGTGTGTGATCTAATTACAACTAATTCGTGTCCCAGAATGTGAATGCACAGAAGGCACAAATTACAGTTGCACAGGCTGCCTTAACATCCGTGTTTCTAAACTTTCAAACTCTCCAATTAAAAAAAAACAAACACCTTTATCCCCTGCAAATATGTTGATTACACGTGTATAAATTATTTCCTCACCCTTTAATCGTTGGAGACAATGGATTTGCCTCCTCTACCTCAGCCACTGCAACAAGGCTGAGTGGTAAAAGTAGGATTCTCTTGGAGATACCTCGGCCTTACAGCCCAGATCTAACGCCGTCGTTCACACCTTGATGCTGCACCATTCTCAACTCAGAATGTACCTGCTCTGGGAGTCTGTGTACGATCGTCAGAGATGGGCAATCTCCTCCCGAGAGGGATCCAGAGCAGGACCTTCATTTCAGTGATTAACATTTTGTCTTTTGCTCGAGGTGCTTCGTAGCTCTTTTTGGTGCAGAAGCAAGGTTATGGAACAACGGCAACTTCACTGATCTTTTGGGTCTCCGCAGTCCCGAGGCTACCACTGAGCCTTTCTGACTCCTGCTGAGACTTGGAGCCGCTTCAGAGCCACCGTAAATTGTGCTGGGTTATCTGCAGCCCGCATGAAGGGCGATGAAATTAGGATTCGACTGCTCAGTGGCCCTCTGCTTGCATCCCTTTTTCTGATCACGATTTCTCTGTTGCTTAGCATGATGCGAGGTGACGCTGGATCGTTACACCAATTTATTGTTATCCAGAGGATTTTCCATTACTGGGCATTCTCCAGCAGCTGGTTAAGGCAATTTGGGGATAAGAAGGGGCTGCAGCACACATAAGACTTGGCTCATTGCATTTAAGCCTTTCAGCTATGAGATACTCACCCCAGTGTAATCTGGTGCGCTGCCTCCCCTGTGTACGGGGCACCAGCTACATCCTCAGACAACTGCTGGCGATGGTGACCTGCCCAATTATTCCTGCATGGGTCTCCACGCTGACTCCAGCACCATCATGCCCAGCAGTATGCTTTCATCGCTCAGAAGGGACTAGATATTTATTTTTCTTTCATTTTTCCTATTTATTGCTCACAGATGTGGTTTTTCAAACTGCTCTGAGGTTACACGGCATCCTCCTGCCTTCACAGAGCACATTCTAGGTTAGCAGGCTCTTTGCCAGAAAGCCAATATTTATGTCATGCCTGATGTCAACAGTTAGACAATTCCAACTCCTTGCCAGAGTCAGGGAGGGCATCAATGGAGGCAGACCTTCCAACAACCAAGGCTAGCTCCCCAGGAAGTTTGAGAGGAAGAGGGAGCTTCTTTGCCCAAGTCGTAACAGGGTCTGAAATAGGAGCGGAGCAGTCAGTGCAAAATGCTTTTCAGGGCTTCAGCTGCCGAGCTGTGGAGGTTTAATCCACTGTTTGTTTATTCAGGGATTTCAGATGTAGATAGAGGGAACTTAGAATCCAAGATGCAGGGTTTACCGAATCCAGTCCAGGCTTTAAAGGAAAAGAATAATTTCTTTGTTATTGGATTGTGCATAATGGTGCGGGCTGTGGCTGTCTGGGCATTCAGGGGGAGAGGAATCCAGGTCACCCCCAAGGGGAAAGGCTGGCGTTCTGGCAGCCAACAGGATGGTTGCCATCCCCTTAACCAGGCTGAGATTTTATCTCTGGAAGCCCTCATGGGCTGACACTGTGCCACAGGCATTCACAATGTTATCAGCGACACTTAGTTTGGTGTATTTCTCTCTGTTTTGGTGGCTGTATTCATTCTAGATATTTGTGCCTATAGCCTTTGTTATCAGGTGAGAGAGTAGTACTGGAGACAGTGATAATTAGGTCTCCATTGTGCCCCAGTGGCAGTGCCCTCCGTTGCCCAGTGTCCCACTCCTCACTGTAACTCTTTGCATATCCAGCAACAGAAGAGGCACACAGTCCATGAAGAGGATCAGCTCCTCTGCAGCTTCAAAACCACATCAGCCAGAGGAGGATTCCAGGTGGTGTTTATCCCAAAGCATTTCCAGCAATCCCACAAGAATGTTAATTACGGACACCAACAATCTTGTTCTCATTCACATAATGGGAGCGCCTCAAGGTCTTACCTGAGGTTGGGTCCTGTTGTAGGATCACACAATGAAAGCAAGTCCTTTCCCCAGAGGGGTGGTAGTCTAGGAGGTTAGCCTCGTGGGGAGTTTGCAGGGGAAGCTGGTGTGAGACACCAGACGTAGTGCAGCAGGTCCACACTTCACACCTCCCGAGTCCTTCAGTGCTGTGTCAACATTAGTCCATGTTCTCCTGGTGCCTGTGCCAGCCAAGGCCAGGAAGCGAGACCGCAGCAGCCTGAGAGCAATTCAGAATGGACAGGAAAACCATGGAGAGGAGAGAGCCTGAAAACAACAGGAAAAGAACTGCTACCTAGCACACAGAACCAGTCATTTGCCTCCAGGCTTGGGAAATCAAAGAAACTGTCTCAGACCAGCAACAGAGGACGCCTGGAAAAGACACGGTCCATTGCTCCTGGGGATCTCAGCCCACTGTGCAGACACTAATTAAAGCTCACCTCTGCCCGGGCTGGAAGGTTCCAAAGAGCAGCACAGCCCTGGCAGCTTACATCTGTTCTGACCTGACAGACGCAGCCGATGTGTTGGGTCGTATGGCTGGAATCCTTCGTTCCCCTTGTTCTTTGGTCTTGACAGTTGCTCCCCGATAACCTGACCCCCCTTAGCCCACTCATTTAACAGATCAAAAACAGTGGCACCCACCGTTACTGTGATGTAGCCAAGACTGGGATGATGATCTGCAGGAACAGGAAAGAATACTGACATTGGACAATAGGTTGGGCTGGGGCAGAGTCCTGTTTGCTGTAATGAGCAACTAATTACCTTGTTCAGACGCTTCTCAGGCAGCCCTTTAAAGTTAGAGGTTTGGGTCTGCTTATTCCTACAGGAATGCCCCTCAGAACCTCATCACCCTTTCAAGTATTGTCAAGGAATTTCCTATAAATCTAATGGAATTTTCACAGAAGAAATACTGGACTTCATTTTTACTATATTGTCTGAGAAAAGGCCAAGCTCAAACAGTTGTAAAATTCAACTTTTCAAAACAGATTTTCAGGTTCACATATCAGATACTTTGAAGACCTCACTGTGCCATTTTAGATGTAAGTTTATTTGGGCACAGAAGCACAGAGACCTAATTTGACTCTATCCAATGAGTTCACACAATCATAGAGTGGTTTGGGTTGGAAGGGACCTTAAAGATCATGAAGTTAAACATCTTGTTACCAACACCATGAAAGCACCAGCTCCAAGACCTTGTTTAGACAGGGCTTCCACTCCCCAAGCTCCTATAGTGCCAATGAAGGATGCCTGGAGCCCTGGAGGACCTGCTTTTGCCAGTGACCTCCTGCCATGCAGTCTGTGCACTAGGATCATGGTGTCTCTCCAAGCAGAAAGTCCTGCAAAAGTCCGGCGAGGACCTTGGTTATGTAGCTACCAGAGGAGAACACGGAGGACACTTTCCAGAGAGCAATGATGGTGACACAGCCCTGCTTTGCTAAGGACAGAAACAAGATTCTGTTCCCAGCAGCTTATGGTTTGAAAGTGGGGCTACGCCTTGAATCATTCTCCATGAATTTGTCTTTTAAATCATTTCTGGCCTCTTGCAAATCTTAAGCATCTCCAAAAACAGAGCAAATTTGCCAGCTTTTCTTCCTAGTTTCCAGCGTCCAGCTTCTTACTCCCATTAGTGCTGTCTGAACCTCTCTCAGAGGCAGGGCTGAGCAATTTGGAGGCAGAAGGACAGTTTAAAAAGAAAAGAATACATTTTGTGCTCTGGGATGGGCCTGCGCTGACAGCTCGAGCAGAGAAAACGTGGGTAGCCTTCAAATAGGTAAAAGTGTTTTACTCGCTAAAGCTGTCAATCTGGCACTTCTCACAGATATTAATTTCCCTTTCTGTTTTTTTTTTTTTTTTTTTCCTTTTTTTTCTTTTTTTTGCTTAAACATCCCTCCAGGGCAACGGCTGTGGAGAAACACCAACACCCCCATTCTCTCCCCTTTCCACGCTCCTGCCAGGGGACCAGTGATCAAAGCCAGGAGAGCAAAACCTACAGCTCCAATGGGATACGAATTGCGGGTGATCGTGCCATGAACACTTGTATCTTCCTGATATGTTCGAGCTGCACACCCAGCACTGTCTCCCTCACCACGTGCTTCTACCATCATTTTATTTCCTTACTACCTGAACAGCAGCTTTAGAAATCAAATTGCAGTCAGAGTGCTACAGGCTGCAGCCCCCTGACTGAGCCACTAAATCAGACTAATTGAAACAACAAACATGCCTCAATAGCGGTTCCTTAGGAAAACGCTGCCCTTACAACACACAGCTTTTACTTCTAACGGAACTTGACTGCACTTATTGACTGCTTGGTGTTTCTGCTACTGCTTGTGAAGTTTATTGACTCTAAGAAATATGACATGAGTTTCAAAGAGGTCAGAATGTGACTTTGTGTCCAAGTGAGACACCAAGACATTGAGCGATACTAAATGGAGATGAGGGAACCACAGGAAACTAAAACACCCATGGAGCTCGGGGCTTTGTGAGCATCAACAGGTGGCCCAAAAAGAGGTGAAACTGCTAATCCATCTTGTAGTAAACAGCTACCACCACACTGGAAATGTTGTCCAGGCTGTTGCTTCACCTTCTTGCCCCTCCACTAATACACATTTTGGGGAAGGATCACCTTAAAAAGGACCAAAGGTTGAAAAATCCTTTCCTGGTAGGGAAACCTGGGAGGAAGATACTCTTACACTATGCAGGCAATAGGTATTCTGTGTAAAAAGCAAGATACCTTCAGATTCCCAAAGGAATTCAGTTCAAAAGGATCATGATCAAAAACTGGAGAGAATTTAGAGGCTTGAAACAAAACGGGGAAGTGGTAGAGGAAGATGTTAAGACTATTGAGAGTATTCTTCACTTCTGACAGTGCAGAAGTGTATGTATGCAACTAGAAATACAGTCCTCAGAAAGACACTCATTCCGTGCTCACAAACCTATGGTGAGGGCTGAGAAGAAACAGAGGTTTATGTCTGCATCATCTGGAATGAACATTTACCTTCTATGAAGAAGAGAAATGGCATTTTTTGGATGCGAGCCCTCTGAGGCAGCTAACAAGATATATTTGACAGAGGAAGAAAAGCTTTCTCACAAATCTCATGTTTTTCTAGCCCCACATGGCTGCAAACTGCCTCAAAACCCTCTTTCAGGATGACACTTGCTTCACAATCTGTTAGTTTTGTCCAAACCATCCTTTCAAGCTTCCAGCTTCTTCCTTTTGACCTCTAGCCCACTGAGCAGGTAGCAGGTCACCCTCACCTGCTCCTTCTGGGGTTGTTGTCACAGTATCTGCTAGGAGTCACAGCTTCCCATGCTGCCAGGGCATTCTAGGGACTACTAGTTCTGGAGAAGGCAGAGTAGGGGAAGACAAGGAATAGTATTCCTGGCATGATTTCCATGTTTGCTGCTACTATTGCTGTTAATCTGTGTTTTTACTAAAGAGCAGAGCTCATGTGTTATGCTTAGCTTAAAAAGAAAGCTGTAAGAAGGTACCAGTGAAAGACATCAGGAAGAAAAACCTCACATAACACCCCTATTCTCTTCTCTGCTTGATTTGGTTTAGTTTGTTTGTTTCTTTGTTTTAAGTATTGCATCCAATTTCTGGCCAATATCATAGTCCACAGCGTATGGTGCCTCCAGAAGACTCCCCAAGTCATGTCTGTCCTAAAGCTGACCAAGAGAAGAGGGATCTAATAATCCAATAAGTCTACAACAGAAGAGAGTAGACTGGAGATCGGTAGTGGTCAGAAGCAGCCTGCAAACAACCTGCACCATGGAACTGAACAAAGGAATCTGTTGTCAAATGTATGGGGAAACAACAGACTGCCAAAGAGGTGGCCTGAAAAATTTGTAGTGTCTAGACTGACACAAAAAAGCCTTGTTCACATTAGGAGAACTCCTTCACCACAATACCCAAAGAAGAGAATGAGGAATTAAAAAGAAACCCCAAACATCAGAGAAGGGTGCAGACGTTAGAGGAAGGGGTGAAGAGGCTCCCAGCTCTGCACAGGGCAGAGGAAATGCAGAACCGACAGCAAGTGGATACTCACGGGTCACCAGAGAAAGGGGAAAGAATGCAACCCTTTGTGATTACAGTGAAACACAAATAAATACGTCGGAAAAGAACGCTTTCTACTTCCTGCAAGGAGTAAAGCTGGGGGGGAAATAGCCTATGCCAAATACTTTTCTCTGCTGGAGGCATCAGCAGGGTTCTGACAGGCACGTTAGGAAAACAGTCCGTACGTTTGTGCATATTCAACAGCCCCTATGGGAGGCATCGTTTTCTTGGCCTGCCATTTGGGTTGTGTTTGGCACTTGAACTGTTCTGTGGGCTTTAATAGCCTAGGATCTGTGTAGATGACGTTTTGTTCTGAGGGAAAAAGGGTAGAAGCACATGACCAGAAGCTCTGATCAGCTTTTGAAAGACCCAGCCCAGCAGAGCTCAACCAACAGAACTCCTTTGTCATGGAAATGCCATACCTAGGCATGAAATTTGGAAAGCAACGTCTACAAGGAGATTACACTAAGACTGAAGTCAGCCCAAGTATTCCTGCCCCAGCAGAAAAGGATGCCGAGTTACAATACCTTTGAGGAGTGAAAGCTCTACCCAATTTTGCTGCCCGAGCAATCAATGACAGATCTTTATGTGTGAGTGTTCAGCAGACTTAACGTACAGATCTTCACAGGGAAACTGAAAGGAGCTAATGAATAGCCCCAGACAAACTGAATGAAGTGCAAAACTTGACATAGATCTTTACAGACCGGTGCTGACTGAGCTGAATTCTCTCCTTGCACTCTCACTAGCGCTTGTGACCCTAGGGAGGCATAAAGATTAATGCTTATACAAAAAGCGTTTGCTTTCCACTTTTTGTAAAGCACTTGTAGGCTGCCTACTTGAATGTTTTGTCTGGTTTCAATTAGAGATAGTCTTTACTCACAGCCTTTGCTGGGTGTAGTTTTCCCATTCCAGAGGAATGACACCTTTCTATCCTTACCTCTACGACTGTTAGGAAGCAAAGTCCATTGTAAGTCCAACTTTGTTTCCACTCCAAATTGACATCTCTTTTCATGTCAGTGAGGCTGCCCTTTGAGCAGTGCAGTCTGCAACCCGTGCCCTAAACTCCAGAGAGGTAACGACTGTTTTATTCAGAATTCACCCACAAATCACTGGGCAGGCAGGAGCTGTTGAAAAGTCATGCAAATTCTCTTTGTTCGCAGGAGGCCTGAAGGGCTTCTTAGTAGCTTTAAGGAGGAGTTTCAAGGCTGTCCTGGGGCATCACAAATGCCAAAGAAACTTTTTTTTCTTTCAACTTCTTTGTTAATTACCACTGCTATGGCGTGCAAAGGGTAGAGCCTGTACCATGAAGGCAAACACTTCAGTAAGCTGAAGACACTAAAGCGCCCAAAAGAGTCCAGCTGCACAAGCCAGGTCGTTGTGTAAGGAACGAGTCTCCAAAGATGCGTGTGCCGAGACATCACCTAGAGGGGCAGCATCTTCCTGTTGGACTCCACTTGCTTTCTTCCTTGGTCTTCTGTAATCGGAGAATCACAGAATCATCATGGAGCAATAGGGGAGAGCTGGCTCCCTTTGGAGAAACTCTGCAGCAGAACAGAAGGGGATAATGTCTATTTTCCACCAAGGCCTATCTAACAGCACAAGGGGCACCCCAGCTGTGAAAACACACCCACAAACTTAGGGCAGGGGCCTACGTCTCTTTTGACCTTTTCTAGAGAAAGGAAAAAACCATGAATTTACTTTGAGGACTGGATTGTGACACTCGCTGATTTACCAGCACAGACGGGCAGGCCAGTGGAAGCAGCTACTGCCCTCTTCCACCAGACCAGTTCATTTTGACCCAAATATTTTAGGGTGAAATGCCAGCCAGTTTTGCCAGCAGGTCAGCCGGAAGGGCCTGTCTGGGAAGATGCACCCCCAAGTGCCTTGGAGAAGGCACAGCAAGAAACACTGACAATGAGGAGTCTGCCATGCATAGGTAGCTCCCACAGCAGGGAAGGCTGAGAGCAGGTTTTTCAGGATCATGACTTTGGACTGAGGTGGCTGAGTTTTGTGCAAATTTCACTTCAGAAGTCTGCTTGGATCTAGCCTTAAATCTCCCTTTGTTCCTGTAAGAACACCAATATTTCCACCGAGTTCCAGTGTCACTGTTAAACTCAGTAATCCCTCTTCACGACCTTGGGGTGGAAGGTCCTGCACAAAAAAACCCTCTTTCACTAGAAGGTAGATAAAAGAGGACACCAAATATCAGAGCCTGAAGGCACTGAGAGGATTCATAGAGATGTAATATCCTTGAGAAAGGTAAATCCAGGGCTCGAGGGCTGTGGCTGGTCTTTGGGGCCCTCACCTCAGCAGACATGGTGCCCGGGTGCTGCACAGCCATGTGTTGTTCCTCGAGTGAGGTCTCTTGGCTCCAATTTCTCTGAGGTGTCATTCTATATAGAAGCTAAAGGTGATTGAAATCTTCCAGAGGACAGCCATGAGATCCGGCCGCCGTTCCTCCCTTCAATAAAAAGGACAGTTTCCAGCATGGGCAGCTCTGTGAATTATTGCAGAGCACATCACAGTGCCTGTATTTGCCCACACAATCCCAGTGCTGCCCAGATCTAACCCATTACTGTGCTTAGTGAAGCGCTTTGAACAGCCTCAAGCATGAAAAGCACCAGCTACCAACGCATTTTTCCCTCATAAAAAGGTATTAAGGCAAGTTAGAGGCACTATTGACGTACCTGACGTGATATAATTGGCGAATTGTGTGCAGAGAGGCTAAATCCAGCTTTGTGCATCAAGTGGGAGGGTACCTGTGTCTAAGCGCATCCTCTGCTTTGCCCGGCAGCGCTCCCAGCTCCCGCAGACAAGCTGGCTGCTCCAGAGCCACCACGACCTCCAAACACAGCCCCCGTGCTCCGGAAGAGCAGCAGGACTCTGCCTGACCCCATTCAGAGAGAGACACGAAGCCCCTTGGTTAGCAGTGGGTGTTACCCAGCTGCACCTCAGTCTTTCCTGACACATCGCTCCCCCACAAGCGTTCTGGTCGCCAGCACAGGATCACAGCTGGATCCCTGCACCTTAACTGGAGGCTCTGCCACACTTGCCAGAGCTGCCAGCTCAGCTCAGCTGTGACCTGCAGCACCCTCTGTTGTTCCCTTCCTGGAGTTGACCCAGCTCGCCCTCCCTGCCAGGACCATTCCTTTCTTGTTTCATTTACTGTCTTCCAAAAAGCTGTCAGGGAACCACCATTACACCAGTCTGTACTGGTCTGGTTTCTCATTCCCTGCTTGTTTATATCCCAAATATTATCTGTGACACAGAGTGACACCGTAGGTAAAGAACTGAGATAGCTGATGTCCTTCTTATTAGGAATAGGTAGAACTCAAATAGCTTCTAGTGACCCAGAAGTCCTGGAAAATAAATAATATTTGGAAGTGTCAGGTCATTAATCTTCACAAAAGTCTTTATGTCATTGCTGTGCTTGAAGACGTTGTTAGAGAAACCAGGAATGTTCTTGGGGTTGGAGGGTTATGGGCAGAACATTTTTTGCAGCCCCACACAAAAATGTTGAGTTGTCCCAAGCCGATGTCATGTCCCAGAAGGACATCGGAGTCAGCACTTTCACTGCTGTAATTACCAGCAACCAAGATAAATACATTAAATATTAATGGGAATATTGAGAAATAACAAAAACTATGACAGAAACCACAAAGGCATGTGCTTGCAGGCACATGTATGTGCATGTACGTGTGTGCAGTCTGTCCACTGGACTCGTGTGGTCATCCAAGACCCTGGCTCACAAGCTACACTCAATCCCTGAAACTTCCCACTGTCTTGAGCTCCTGTAAAAAAGAAGCCTCGTGGCCCGTTGTAAAGCTCAAACAGCTTCATTTGGGCTAGAAAGCACAATACTTGTCAGGAGGGTTGAGCTCAGCTTCTCGTCTGGACTAAAAGGCATTTGGAAAGCTGCAGAGATTGCACAATCATTCTGGGGCAGAAAACTGTTCCCCCATAGTGGATTCTGTGCCCACAAACCTGCCTGCAGGACTCACGCTCCATCATGCAGCTTTGAGCCTTAAAGATAAGAGCAGGTGATGGCAAGAGTGAGCAGAATGCCCCAAAAACCTGAAGTTCTCAAGGCTTCCTCCACTGTGGGACTGAGGAAAGGGGAGAGCACGTGCACTGGCACCTACTCTAACGGCTGCACACCGAAATCCCAAACCACTGCTTGTTCCAGCACTTGGGAACTGACTGGAGCCAGAGCCTCAGGATTTAATTCACGATGAACCTCAACATACATATGCATCAGGAGAGGTCACCAGGGCCCGCAAGAAGCTGACTGTGAGAAACAATACGGGGCCCGCTGTGGCAGCCATGCCGAGGGTGAGAACTTCTAAAGGACCTGGTGCCTGCAGCACCTCCGGGGTCAAGCCTACAGGAGACATTGCTTGAGAGCTTTCCCTTCAAGTGTGCACTAAAAGGGTTGGGAAATTTCTCCATCTGGTTAAATTTTCTTGGCTGCCCTCCATCCTGCCCACAAAGCGCTGCTGGAAAAGGAGGAAACTCCTGTTCGCCTGCACAAAGATGGGGAGTTTTCTTCCTCCAGGCAACGGTGCTCTGTGGAAGTTGAATTCAACAGGTCCAGTGGCTTGCTCACCACCACATGAATCCAGTGGAGTGAGCTTGGTGTTAAGCAGCAGGAAAAGACACAGACTGGAGATGACCTCACATAGCTTCATTTTTACATCTTTCCTGATGGGAGACATGAGGAACCAAAGATGTTCCACCAAACCTAGTCATCCAATTACTGGAGCACTTTGAAAACGTGATACGAATCGGTCCAACACCCCAAGCCTCTCCCAGAGCAGAAGAGGAGTGTGCAGACACTGCACTTTTGGGAAGCATCAAGAACCAGACAGATGAGCTTTGTGGCTTTGATCAGTTAGTTCTGACTCGCTTTTGACTACTTGCCTGCTCACTATGAACACCCCGTGGTGCAGTTGTGTTTGAGATCCTTGTAACACACCCTGATTTATTTGACCTCACACAATTCCTCCTCCTTTGTGTGGCCTTGAGAACAGCGTAACAGGCTTGTTAAAATGGAACCCACTTAAATCAGTCGCTACCAAAGGAGCAGACGTCTTCAAAGAGCCTTATCTCTGAGAATCAGACTTCACCCTTCCTGAATAATCAGGGTATTTTTATGAAATATAGCTTTTGGGGTTTGGCAGAAGCGGACAAATACTTAGTCCAGGGAGCAGACTTTAAAAAAAAGGGTGAAAGCATGACTGAGATTCTCAGAGCTACAGAATAAAAGAAAACATCCAGAGGAAAATGAGATGTGCTACATTCACCACTCAGTCACCCAACGACAAGCCTTCTAGCAGCTGCCCAGTGAAAGGAACCCAAGCTCCCTATTCTACAGCACATCTCTGAACACCTCCAATGCTTTTCCCCATGGCAATGCAGATGAGCCACACTCCTTTCTATACCCACTGCCCTCCAGAAAGCTGCCAACCATATGGACGGGCTCTAATTTAGGATCCAGGTCCTGACATACTCCATGTCTCCCACCACTTCACGTGCTGCTTGCTTTAGGACCGTGGTTTTTCTTTGGTACGACGGGAACACTACGACTACGTGCTGCCTGTGGCTGGGTGGGGAGAAGAGAAAGGAGGCTTCAGCTCCACGAGGACTGTACCTATTTTTGGCTCCCGGAGCCAAGCTGTGCTGCTCTCACTCTGTTTTGCTGCTCCAACACATATCATTCTAGATGTCGCCAATCCCAGGCAGTCACGACAGTTTGGGGTGCTGGGCTTCAGCGCCTTGGGGAGGGAAGATAAGCAGCAATTTTTCTGAAGTCTGTGTAAGGAACAAACTGTATCGTGGTGACTGTTATGTTATTATTAATATTTAGGTGGGGTTGCCTCTCAGCCTGAATGTGTCCTCACCACACAGGAGACATACCTGGCTCTTCCCACACTGACAGCCCTCCATCAGAACACAGCAGGACATCCCTTCTCTGAAGCACCCACTTGCTGGGCAACCACCATGATTTTTAAAGATCTGGTTAAGCACATGTTGCAGGACCAAATTCTCTCTCTCTCCCCGCTGCCCGGGACACATAGAATACAGTCTAACCAGAGTAAATTCACATTCCTGCAAAGAAGACAGTCCAAACCCTCTCTTCAAACTCAATGTGGGCACCTCTCTCCAGGGCTGAAAGGGTTCCCCGCAGCCACAGCACCTCCTCCCTGTTGCCACCAGCAGCCTGTCCCTGCCTGGCACCATCCACTCAGTCCTGCTTGTGCAACTGTTAGTGGAGTGGTGGGACAAATCCAGCTCGGAACCTGTCCAGCCTACGGCCCCACAGCTATCTGCATAGAAGGGAGGCAAGGTGGAGGGTGAGGGAGAGCAGCTTGCCTTGGCTCTCCTGCCAGAGGAAGCTGCTGCAGAGCACAGCCCAGGCTGGACATCTCTGACGGGCAGCACATCATGCAGCCGGGGCCTCTTTGGGATAGCAGAGAACTAAAATGCAGTCTTGGAGGTCTTCTGCTCACCTACCCGCAGAAACATCTTCTCTTTCTTCAGCTGCTTTTCTTCATTATGTTATCCCACAGTACTCTGTGCTGGCAAGTAATTAGAAACAGAAACATAACAGTTTCTCAAAACACCAGAGCATTTATCTTTAGAAATGTGACAGCAAAAGAAAATGACATGATGTATACAGCGTAAGAAGAAAAGGTTCACCATCTTTAAAAAAAAAAGCTACATTCTTGATCAAGGAGCAAACCACTATGAACAATTACAATGACATTTTGCAGCCACGTAACTCTTTTTATCTATTTTTCTCCCAAACATCTGAAGTGTACGACGGGATGTAGGAATCCTTTAGGTGAGAACGTCTTCAACCAGCAGCATGGGGAGGGAAAACAGGCAGCTGGCTACTGATCTGAAAAGACAGAGTGGGTTCAAACCTGAGCTGAGTGTCCCTGTTCTTGGACGGGGGCTGGCAGAGCTCACCCCTTGGTGACTGCCAACCCAGCAGCCAGCGAGCTCTGCAGCTCAGTCCTTTCAAGCAAAGGAGCCCAGCACCATTTTATGGAATCGCCCTGGAGTTTTGGTACCCACAGGACAACACCCTGGACCCAGAGTGTATTTTCATGGCCAGTGACTACAGAGCGGTATAAAATGTCTGCACTGCTTCTTTCCACTCTAGCCTGCGCCTTTGAAGTCATGGTAACAGCTTTTGGATTCGAATCCTCCGATGAGACTCCTTGATTTATTAGGTAAAACATCTGGAAAAAATGAAGACTTGTGGCAGTGTAAATCCTCCAGAAGGAGTGGAGAAAGGTTTCTCTGAACAGTACTCCTGTCAAAATGCAAGGAAACCTGAGCCCTGCTGACTGGCTTAAGGTTGCTCCAAGGATGAAAAGGCTCCGAATGGGCTCATTCACATCCCACCCACTAGCCCAAAGAGGGGCACACAGGCGTGGCGGGCCATGAGCTGAGAGAAGGTACAGCAGCTCAGAGCCCTCAGTGCCACGGCTAACTAAAGGATTTTCCTCCGCTCCTGTGGCTCCAACGTCGGCAGCAGCTCTGCCCTTGACATTAATAAGGGAGCTGCTGTTATAAATCACTGCGGAGCATGGGAGCGGGATGAAATGTAAAATACCTGCTCTCTCCTGCAAAGAGAAAGGCAGCAGCAAAATGCAGATGGGTTGGGGTCACCTACGCTGCACTGTGGTGATAGAGAGGGGTGTCAGGGAGACTTTTCCATTCCCCAGTTACAACAGTAAAGGAACGTTGGCTTCAGCAGGAGAAGAAAATCACCTGCCTCGAATAGCGCCGAGTTGAAAGGGATAAAGCTTGTGTAGGTAGCAAACACAGAGACAGGCATTTTGTGAAGCAGATTTCTTCTTTTCTTTGGAATCAGCCCTGAAGTAAGAAAAAAAAAAACACAAAAAAAACCACAAAATAGAGGAGAAAAGCGAGAGCAGGACCAGCTTGCTGTGCTTTGGAGCTCCCGCTAATGGCTTCATCATGGAATACATGTGTGCAGCCGTGCACGCCAGTGTAAAGGAGTTGTTAGACGAGGGCACAGCCAGAAATCACAGAGGTACTCGACTCAGAATTATTTACTCTCTTTGCATCCTCCATACAACAACCCCTGTTCTGAATTCCCGAGCTGATGCTTGGGGGAAGCTCCCCAGAGGGCCATCTTCTGACAGTTCTTTTCCCATCTAAATCCCCCTTCCAGCAATTTGAATAAAGCAGTTCAAACGCCAGCCCGAGTGCCAACGCTCCTTTCGGAGGGGGCGCAGGGCCGGCGGAGGAGGGGGAGTTTGGGGAGTATTTTTTCCATCAGATAAATTATTGCTGGGAAACCAGCCACTTCTTTCCATTCAATTTATACCCTATGGGGAATCCATCTACTACCCCTTCTCTCGGTGTTAAGATGCTCCATCAAACTGGGGAGGGATGCAAAAGGCGGGACGGAGTGCGGGGAAGGAACAAACAGCAGGAGGAAGGGGTTACATCAAAGGGGTAGAAGAAGTGACAGATGCTAACCAATGTGGAAGAATGGAGCAGCCTTGTCTGCACAGCTCCAACAGCTCAGGCCCCAGCCAAGACAGGGCTCCGCTGTGCTGAGGTGCTCTCAGAGATGGGCTCTGTCCTGAAGAGTTCCTGCTCCAAACAGGGACACAGTTTTTGGTGGGGAGGGGAAGGATCTCCCCAGGCTCACCCAACGAGCCTGTGTCCAAACCAAAAGCAGGACCCGGGGCTGCGGCACCCACTGCTCCCTGTGCCAACACCAATTTAGCCTGTAGGCTTCCTGCTCTCCAGCACTTCTCAGCAGCTAGAAATGCTGATGGAGTTTGTAAAGAATTAGGAGGTAATGGCACCTGAACAGGTTTCAGGGCAGGATTTTTAGGCCTTTATTTGTGTTTGTAACAAAGAATGAAAAGCTTTAGTGGGAGAGCTGGCAGTAAGCTCAGGAGGCAAGGAGGCTTCTGAGGAAGATTTCCCCGATTCTAGGAGTGACTATGGTACAAATAGTGGTGGAAAATAAAGGAGTTGCCACAGCAGGAGGCAAAGGGGAACAACTGGAAGAGTAACTCCTCCGGAAAGCTGCAAGGAGAATATGACACAAAGCAGAAAAGAGAAATAAAACAACAGAAAAAAAAAATTCAGACATGTATAGTCTCCATTTCAGATACTTCCCTCTGACTGCCTGACTGTCAAAAGACCTTCCCAGGGAATCACGCCTTCCACACAGTCTGGTTATTTTTGCTCCAAAACAAACCAAAGAACTCGTTTCCATCTGCCATAACAGGCTATGGGCTTTCAACAGTCCCCCCTGATTTTCTGTCTCCACATCCAAGCCCTGTGAAGGTGTCACTGCAGCTGCCTTTCCCAGGCACAATTAATGCTTAAAGCAACACTGATATAGACACGTAATTAAACCCCCCTTTAGCCCACCTACCTTTTCAGACTTCAATTAACCTCCGAGGTTATTACTTGGAATTACAGATCTCCCTAGAAATGCCAGAACTGCTTCTGCCAGGATGGAGTGAGCCCGCTTGTTCTGTGAGTCTCGGCTCACGGGGATCGTCTTAACCTCCAGTGGTTCTTGTCCAGCCAACACATTCTCAGAAAAAAAAAATAGCTTTTTGGCATTTTCTCCCATCCTAAGAAATGGAGAAAGTGTTATCTCCTCCTGCTCCTAATTTTTTCTTGTATTTTGAGTCCCCAGATGTATGTCCTTTATTAAAGCACTGCCCATTTCAGAGGCTCTACCCAGGACTGGACGAACTTCGGTAGTGGGTATATTCAAGCTGCTTTGTGCATTTAGTTGTCCCTAAATGTCTTTTTGGGGAATCTGTCCCACTTTCTAAGCATTTTACATTAAGATTCAGGGACTCAGTAATCTCCCCCCTTCCCAATCATCAAGAGAAATAGAAATACAACTCTTTAAGCACAAACCTCTCTAAAACCCCAACCTGGAACCATCTTTCCCAGTTCTCCACGACTCTTGCACTCCACGGGATCTGCAGCAGTTTCCCTGTCCAAGGAGAGAAAACACATGACATCAGGACCTCTACTTGACAGGAACAAGGTGAAGGGGCTGATCTTTGCCAGCAGGTACATGTTAAATTGCTGTTGAAGCCTCTCCAACTTTTCTGGAGGCTCACCAGGCTGTGGGAGTTTGGGGCTGCTCCATTCTTCCACATTGGTTATCATCTTTCATTTCTTTTACACCTGATACCATGTGGTTTGTAGGAATCTCTCGGGACTCAGTAAACTATGGAAGTGAGCCTCCTTATTCTGTTTTCTTTCTTTTCCTGCCTTTCTTCATTCATTTTCTGGCTCTAAAGCTAAGCAACCAAATCCCCTGGGCTCACTGTTAAGCAAAGGGTGCTTAGATGTGGCAGGAAGGTCTTGCCCAAGCATGAAAGAAGAGTGAGGAGGAGTCCCCAGGCCTCTAACAAGGGCAGACACCTGCCTTCTTGCTTCACTCTTGGGCTCTGTTACACAGAGGGTAAGAAAAGGACAAGAAAACACAGAATTTATAGTCAAGGATCTGTGTCCCTTCAGGAATTGTAGAATCATAAATGGTTTGGGTGGGAAGGGACTTTTAAAGCTCATCTAATCCAACCCCCTGCAGTCAGCAGGGACATCTCTAACTAGAGCCGGTTGCTGAGTCCCAGAAAACCTGACCTTGAATGGTTCCAGGGATGGGGCATTGACCACCTCTCTGGGCAACCTGGGCCAGGGTCTCATCACCCTCAGTGTCAAAAATGACTTCCTTCTTTCTAGTCTAAATCTCCCCCTTTTAGTTTCAAACCATCCTCTGTTGTCCTGTCCCAACAGGCCCTGCTTAAAAGTCTGTCCCCAGCTTTCTGACAGGCCTCTTGAAGTCCTGACAGGCCACCAGAAGGTCTCCCCAGAGCCTTCTCTTCTCCAGGCTGAAGAACCCCAACTCTCTCAGCTTTTCTTGTGAACATGACACAGTTTCCATCCTGCTTTGTGGGGACAGCCAGATGTCAGGTTGTCAGCTCTCAGCTTCTCTTCCCATTTGTCACCCTGATTCTCCCCACCCTCACTCCACTAATGGGACACGTGCAGCAACCAGCAGATCCCAGGGAAGCCAAAGCACCTGACCTGGGTTGTTAGGGAATTAGATCCCACAGATCACCTTCCCCCCTGCCCTTCCCACAGCAGCGTTCCTGCTCACTTCCACGTCCCGTGTGTGCTGAGGTTTTCTCCTACTCACTGGGGACTCCACCTGAGGTTTCTTTGTCCAGTTGCAAACCTTCAGGTAACCTGTAGCGATTTTGTTATCGATGATTTGACTCCCAACTCGGATTGACTGACAGATTCAGCAGTAATTCAAGGGCAGAAATCCAGCAGGATACCTCTTTAGAAACCCAAGGCTAATATGCTAGCGCAAAAAGGCTGCTGGGAATCTTGTTTTCATCACCCACCAATTCCTGGATGCTGGAAAACGTCCCCCCCTTTTCCCCTATTCTCCAATTTGCCACAAGTTCTAACATGAACAGCTTCTGCTGGGAATAGCTGACTGTGCCAGAATATGAGAGTTGCTGTTCCTACGCTGTCCTCCCCTGCCCGGATTATCCCATTTCAGCACAGAAAATGGAAGCTGCTCAGTGTTTACTAACCATTCTGCTCCTTTCCACTCTGCAGGGACCTCTGTGGGAGAGCCAGATCTCTGCTGTTTACGAGTCCATCTGCTTCTGTTGCTTTTCTTCACCTGAAGTTAGAAGGCTCTGTTTGGGATATGGCTCGTAGCTGTGTTGGGAACTGCAAAGAGCAGGTGAGGATTTCAGGTGGTAAGCGAGCGGCATGAAGAGAAGAATACAAATCTGTTCTCACCTAGAGAACCTGAAAAATAATTAAAAACAACAAAAAAAAAACAAGATGAAAGAGGAAATTCCAAAAAGCTAACGATGCTTTCAGCAGCACAATCATTCCAAGGAGAGGTTTTGCTGTATTTTTAATTAGAATCTGGACATTTAGAACCAGAAGGGGAAAAGGAGAAGTGCTGCAATGAGTGAGATCACTCTGATCCCTCTGCTCTCCTGATTTTAAAGTCTCCACAGGTAGAGCTACAAGATTCTGCTTCGCCCAAACCTGTACTGCTGCTTTCAAGAGCTCTCCATGTAGCTTGACCTTGAGGCCACATCTTTCCAGGAGTAAAGGGAGACCCTTGGGAGTCAGACAGAGATTGGCAAGGTTTGTCTGCCTCCAGGACCTTCAGTGGGGAGGCCAGAGACGCCCCTCAACACCAGAGCTGCTGTCCCTACAGCCCAAGCCTGGCTGCAGGAGGGACCAGAAGGGGTTCTCCAGTGTCTTTTGCATTCAGAGGTTCTCCAGAGCCCTGTTTACTGCTAGCAGCTAAAGCTGCATGCCCGGGCAGGCTGCTGCAGACAGCCCCGGGCAGCTGCAGGACAGGAGGCAGCCAGGCCGGGGAGCATGCTGTGCTTGCAGATGCTGCTGTAGATGGAGTGAATCCCCACGAGAGCCACGGCCACAGTGGCTGCGTGGGGCTGAGCTGGAAGGAATGGCTGCTCTGCCCCAGCACCACCTGGCAGAAGAGCCCAAAGAGAGAAGCTGAACTGCCCCTGAGCAGAAAATAGGAGTAGCCGAAGTATCTTTGGGCACCTCGAGACAGGAAAGACCTTGAGGGGCTGGAGTGTGGCCAGAGAAGGGCAACGAAGCTGCTTGGGGAGGGTCTAGAGCCCAAGTGTGGGGAGGAGCAGCTGAGGGACCTGGGGGTGCTGAACCCAGAGCAAAGGAGGCTCAGGGGAGACCTTCTGGCTCTCCACAGCTCCCTGACAGCAGGTTGGAGCCAGGTGGGGGTCAGGCTTTTCTTCCAAGGAACAAGCGACAGGACAAGAAGCAACAGCCTCAAGTTCCACCAGGGAACATTTAGGTTGGCGATGAGGAACAATTTCTTCCCCAGAAGGGTTGTCAAGTTGTGGAACAGGCTGCCCAGGGCAGTGGTTGAATCACCATCCCTGGATGCATTTAAAACTTGTGTAGATGTGGCACTGAGGGACATGGTTTAGCAGTGGACTTGGTAGTTAGGTTAATGGTTGCACTTGATGACCTTAAAGGTCTTTTCCAACCTAAATGACCCTATAATTCTGTGATTCTATGATCTTTGCTCCAGCCCTTTTTGCATTTTCCACCTGGAGTTGTTGATTCAGGACAAGAACTGGCTAAAGACAGAGAGCAGCAGCAGAAACGGTCTCTGTGCTGTGCCATCAGCATTAGGAGGGTCGGCCTGGGGCCTGGCCACAGAGACACTTCCCACTCCACGTGGCAAAGCCAATGTGGTGCTTTACAGAACAAATGTACAATGGAAGTTCACACTTTGTGTATGAACAAAGACCGAGGAGAAGCGGTAAGTGATGGAAGGTGGAGGGGACGGGAGATCTCAGGGAGGAACAGCCCACTATGGGCTCCTTCTGGCTGTCCCTCTGTGCCACAGGATCACAGCTTACGTGCTGCACCAGTTCACAGCTGGTAATTTGCCCAGTTTAGAGAACACCATGTCCCAGTTGGCAGCTTCCTGGCCCTGCCCTACAAGCTCAGCCCAGCTTGCATGGATCACATCCCAAGTCTCACGACTATTGAGAAAGGAGGATGCAAGCTCCTGGGAAGGGAGGAGCTTGCCAAGGCAACTGCTCGTGCAACCTGCAGAGAACATTCCCTTGCCTCTCCAACACCAACACCCACGCCCCAAAAGACATGTGGGTTTGGACTACTCCTTTCTGGGGACTTCACAGTAACCCAGCCCAGCACAGAGCGAGAGCTGAAGCCCTCAGACCTGCTCAACGGTGCTGAATCGGGTGCTGGTTCAGCTTCCCTTGGCTTACACCCTGCACGTTCCCAAGCTCCGGCAGAGCCCAGCTCTCCACTGGGCACTAAACCAAACAGTCTGGTTTACAAAGACACTCCCATGGGTGCTAGCGAGGTGCTGGGATGTTGGGAAAACATAATGCTAAGTGGGTGAGGGGAGAAAGACTGAAATTAGACTTTGCATAAAGCTCCTGCCTCACTCACTCCCAAGGAATCTTCTCTCCCAGCCTAACCGCTCCTTGGGACAGCTCTGAAAACAGCACCTCTGGCAGCGCTGCAGCTCTCCAGGCCTGGGTGAGGACCTCTCAAGCACACATGCTCTTCATTACTGCTAATCCAGGTCCGAGAGCAAAACCTCCGAGAGGTTTAAGTCCAGGGATACCGCCTCATCGAGTTGGGACACTGGGAAGGATCCGACCTGAACCTCCTCCAAAACACCCAGGCAGATCTGGTTGCTCTAGTTTGGACCCAACTCTGGCAAGATGGTTCCGTGAGATGTTGAAAGAGAGGAGCAGAAAGAAAGGAAAACAGCTCCCTTCTTCTTCCCCTCCCCGAAAAAAGCAGTGTTTCACTTCAGGGCCTGTAAGTGTGCACAATAAACTCACCCCCCTTCCCTCGCTCCAGCTTACATTGTTCACTTTCCTGCAAATTGTTTCCACATTCTGCCTAAATAACCCAAGTGCCAGCGAGGGGGAGGGGGAGAAGGGCTGGGAGGAAATCAAACAGCTTTGTTACTTCTGGAAAAAAAAACAGAAGAAGGTGGAGGATGCCGAGAAGCCCTTTGGATCCAAGGCCTTGGCAGAAGGAGCAGAGAGTTGCCGTCGAGCTTGCGTTCAGACCTGGAGGAAGAAGAGTAAACAAGAGGGAGATTATATATAATTATAGACAATCATGTTGCCGGGGATAAACAGGAATCAAAAGCACGGAGGCACTGAAGCCTGGCACGTCCCCAAGCCCAGAACAGAAGCCAGCCAGCGAGAGGCAATGCGGCTGGAAAGCGCTTCCCTTTGGGCCTGTTTTCAGTTAGCTCAGGGGCTGGGGTTTTTTTCCCCCTCTCTTTTTGGCTTGAGGCATTCCCCCATCAAGAGAGGAGCCCGTCCAACAGGAGACAGAAGCCAAACTGAAGTCAGCAGAATCCTTGTCTGTGACATTAATAGATTACTCCGTGAGAAACGTCAAAAACGTTTGGAAAAGACACAGCCCGCTTAGGTCAGCAAAACTACCACCACCAGGAATTTCTGAACAAAAATGGCCGAAAGGCCTTCAGAAGGTCTCCCTGGAGCCTCCTCTTCTCCAGACTGAAGAGGTCATTGTTGTGGCCTCCTCTGGCTCCACTCTAACAGGTCCCTCTCCCTCCTGTGTCAGAGGCTCCAGAGCTGGAGCCAGCACTCCAGGTGAGGTCTCACCAGAGCAGAGCAGAGCAGAGGAGCAGAATCATCTCTCTCGATCCACTGGCCACGCTCCTTCTGATGCAGCCCAGGATGCAACTGGCCTTCTGGGCCACTAGACTCTGTGGGCAGAGGAGATGGCTCTGTGGAGCCAAAGAGCAGGCCCTGATGCTGGGAACTGAGCTGCCCCTGTGCAGCTCTCTCTGAGTGCCTCACGGTGCCCTGCAAAAGGGCAAGGAGGGGGAAGTGATGAAGAAACAAAGCCAAGAAACAGCTGAAACAAAGGCAGATGGCCCAGAAGGATTGTGGTGTGGGGTTGGTTGTTTTTTTGTTTTTTAAGAAAGACTTGTGAGGATTTACAAAAGAAAAAGAAGCCTCATTCCTCCTTTTCCTTTCCTTGAAAGCTCTGGAGAGTACGAGAGAAGGCGACATCATGAGGAACAAAGGATGGCAACCTCAGACAGTGACAGAAGGAGGACTGTTTAGCAAGGCATTGTAAAAGGCTCTCTCCCAGGCAGTATTTTAAATCCAAATAGCTCACAGCCCACTGAATTCTTAAGCCATTCTCACCATCGCTCAGCTGTTCCTCACTGAGAATGCAAGCAGGTATTTCAAAGCATAAAAAAGCAGAGAGAAAAAATAAAGAGGTAATTAAGAAATAACCAAACCTGTGGTTAGAATCTGTGGAAGAGCACAGGACATGGGGCATGCTCACAGGCTCCTCCACCTTCTCCCTTCCAGTACAGGCTCTCTAAATGTCCTTTCTCCTAAGGAAAGAACACGGATATTCAAAGGGAAATGACATTTACGCTAGAAGAACAGCGTCACAATTTGGTGAATGCTATTACCTGGATATCTGAGTATGGTATTTTGTGTATTTTCTGCCAATTCATCATCATGGGCATTTTTCCTCCAGGATTTCTTACACTGACAAGTCCTCCACCAGCACTGGGGACCTCTGTTCAGATATATTTGTGTGCTTAGGTGCAGGATCTTTCTATTGGCCACATAGAAACTGTTTGGTTATCACAGATGAAGTCGGTCTGAGCATAAAAGAAGAGTCATGTTCATCTCAAACCTGCTGGAAATAGAGCAGAAAGAGCAGAGGGAACGGAACTGGGGGGGGGGGGGGGGGGGGGGGGGGGGAGGAGGAGGAGGAAGGCAGTAATGGCTTAAAAAAGGAATTTGGGATCCATGTCTTGTCTGCTGTAAGTTTACATTGACTCTGTGAGGTAATATTCAAACAATCAGCTCCCACGCCAAGTTACAGCAGCTACTTCCAAATATCCCAGACATTAGTGTACAGAACCAAGAATAAAACCAAGATAAGGGCATGTTATCAAAAATCTGCCAACCGTGTCTTTTGAACACGTGCCCGTATGCCACACTGGACAGGGGTAGTGTCAGAAGTTTAGCGATACGGTGAGAGTAGAAGTGAGACAGACTGACAGATCTGGGCAGATTATCCCTGGTTTACTTTCTCTTTCGTTTATATGTGACCAAAAACAGCAAAAAAAAAAAAGGGAGGAGGATCCAGAGCATTCTCCCGACGTTCTGTCAGAAATGAAATGAGCTTACTGGGCCTCTGCGAGCGCAGAGGAACGTCAGTCACCAAACCCTCACTCAGGCAGAGAACACCGTGTTATTAGAAAGCAAGAATTAAGTTTATCAGGACGGGAAGAGCAGATCCTCAAGGGAGAATGGATTTCATAAGCAATCAGCAAATCCTTCTCCAGGCACCTCAGAGTGACTTGCAAGACAGGGAGAAAATCAAAAGAGCTTGTACCTAAAGGGAAACACACAGCCAGGGCTCCCAGCAGGAGGCTTAGAAAAAGCCCTCAGTGGGATAAAGTGTCAATCCTTTCCCCCCCCCTCCTCCTGCTTCCCTGAAGCAAAGGGCAAAAAAGATGGGGGGGAGAAAAAAAACAAACAAACAAACAAAAAAACCCAACAAAATCAAAAGAGTATGATGTTTGCATTACTGGGGTTTTTTTTGCCTTGCAAAACCTATTTGTATGTGGTGCAGGAAAGGTTTCCACTGGCTTGTCCCAGACCTGTGGTGGGGCTTAGGATGGGCTTGAGGAGGGAATATCAGATTGACACCTCAGGATGGAGGTCTCTGGGGAGCCAGGGCTGGAAGGGCAGCTGCTGAAGGTCGGCAGAGGCAAAACTCAACTGCATTTCACTTCTGGTAATCCCATTTTGGCTACTGGCACGTGGCCACGGGGAATGAAAACATGACTGAAGCCGTCCTTTCTTCCAGGGCTGCCTGGCTGCCCAAGTCTCGCTCCCAGCAAATCCAGCTCTTGAAGGGACACGGAGTAATGAGATCTTTTCCCCCAGCTCCTTGATAGTGGTGCTGGAAATCCTCGTATTCCCAGCCCTGGAGACCACTATCATTTCCTAAAGTATCCAAGTGTGTAAGTGCACAGAGGCAGTTGAAAGAGGAGGCGCTTGTCACATGTCAGAGGGAATCTCAGGAGAAGAGCCACACCCATCACCAGGAACAACCTCCATCACCAGAGACCTCTCTGAAGTCACCATTCCCCTGCTTAACTGCTCAGGAGACAGCTGCCCCCAAGAAAACGTGCCTCCCCTTCGCCGTTCCTCACACTTCTGAGGTTGCTGTCACCCCTCCTGTGTCCACCTCTGAAGTAAATACTGCCCTGGCTTAGGAAAGAGCTCACGGCATGGAGTGAGACAGACAAGAGCAGCCCCCTCCAGGCCACCACTGCTGGGCACAGGCACCTTCTGAGGCGCTGCCCTGCTTCATGCTTCTGAAGGGCTCTTGTAAGCTGTGGCATGATGAAATTCCAGCCATGAACCTCTTGATATTTAATAATACATGTTATCAATTCTTTCCCGCAGAGAAACTTCAATGAGCACCGTTTTTTGTTTAAATCTTTTGCAGCAGTTATTAGCCATTGCAAATCTAAGCCCCAAAGATTTTGACCAAGCAATTTTACCAAAAAATTCAAATTTCTGCAGATACTTCCCGAAAGTTACAACCACTTTGCTGTATAGTGGTTGCTAGCAGAAAAGCAGCTCAAACCATAGCACCACCACGGGATCATTTTGGTTGGAAGGTGATTGAGATGCACACAAGACGGGAGGAAGGCAAAGAGAAAGAAGAAAGATCCATTAACGAGCTGATCCTGGTGGGAAAACAAGTACAAATGCGGTCCCTGAAGTTCACACCAGTGAGGAGCCCGATCGATAGATGTTACTGATGGCAGGGGGAAGGAACCAGGAGCTATGGGGCAGAAGTCCCCAGATTCCGCTAAAGCAGCCTGAAGGTGACAGATTTCCTTGCTGAAGGTGATAAAATTCCACGTGGCTCGCTGGAAAACAAGGGCTGGAGCTCAGCCTGCACAAAGGGAGGCAGCGCCCGGCCAACATGGTGGGAGGTTTCCCCTCCTCTCCTTGCCCTGGAAATGGGCAGGGAAGTGCTTGAGCACCCAAGGGGGAGGACAGGTCTCCCCTGGCCCGAGATGCTTGTGAACCAAAGCTGGGTATTTCCACCCGTGCAGTGGAAGCCCTTCTGTGAAGCACATCAGTCGTGGCACCTCCTCCTGTCCCTGTGGTGTTTAACTGGTCTCCCCCAACTCACTAAGGAGATCTCTGGTGAGGGTTGCATCAAGCATAGGCCCACCATCAATGAGGTGGCCCAAAAGCTTCAGGCTTTCTTTTACAAATCACCCTCCAATGCTGTCACACAGGCCAAAGCCTGACCTTCACGGCCTTTAACCCTTGCCCGCTTTGCTGCAAGCGCTTTGTGAAAGGTGTCTGTAAGGACAGGGATTGGGTTTTTTTGGTCTAACCAAGGTTCAGCTTGGTCTGGATGCTTCCCCCTACCAGGCTGCTTGAAATGCAGGAAACACTTGACAGCAGAGATGTGAAAGCAACAGGAAAATCAAAGCCTGCGACTAAACTAGCAATTAGACCAGCCTCAGAATATATTTAAGTCAAATCAATGCATGGAAGGATTTCAGTGCGCTCATGCCCACCCCTCTCCCTCCCTCCCCTCCAGACCCAGCACTGCTCTCTGCTTCATCACAACGTGCAGGGACAACACGTCTCCTCAGATGCTCTATCAGTTTTGCAAAGCCCCGCTTCATGCTCCTCGTGTGGATCTATTTACATACAGAGGGATTTATTTGGCTCCCTCCACCAGCCATGCCCCATGAGGTTAAACTGGTTTATCTACAAAGACATTGGGGTTGCAGCTCTTAACAGTTCAGTCAGCCAGGGCAGAGCTTTGCACGTGCTTTCAGACTGATGCGTAAGCAGACACATTGGCCTCTTCAGCAACCCGGGGGGGGACAACTGGTTAAACCCCAGCTATATAAACCAGTCAATAGCTGCTTCAACTAGCAAAAATGAATTGGGGTGGTGGGAGGCACAAATATGCAGAAGAGAATGATAATGAGCCAGCAGGAGAAGCGATGGATAAAATCTGAAGGAGAAATGGTGCCAACAGGGCTCACCTTAAAAGGCTGGGGTGCTTCAGAGTAGTTTGTGCTTCATGGGAGCTTGGAGGCTCTGGGGGGCTGCCCCTGCAGCTCAAAGCCACCCATCACCCATCAAAGCCACCTATTCAGAGAGAGAAAAGCTGTTCCTCACCGGGGGCTGCGCTTGGAGGAAAAGGAGGGTGGAAGGAGAAGAGTGAAATGCCTCGTGAGATGGAAGTCAACAAAGGGTCATCGGAGAGACGGCAGCGACAGCCCCGCCACTGATGTGATGCTGCAGCCAAGGTGCTAAAGGCCTTTCCACAGGGAGCTTTTCCTCTGCTTCCCTCCACATGAGGTGGGTCCATTGGAGCCTCCTTAAACCCCAGAGCTGAAAAGTCACCTGCCTACTCAGACGGGTGTGAACCTGGCACGCCACAGCCACCTCGGCGGGTTCCAGCATCCTCCTTTGCATCGCTGACATTTCAAAACTCTATTTAGAGACCTGGATGGGAATTCAGCTTTGACGTTTTCTCCTGAAGGCTGTTCCAGAAATGCTCTGCACCACCTGCCTCCAGGTCTACGGGAGCAGAGCGAGCCCGTGCTGTTGCCTTGCATGGAACGGGCAGCGGCAGCCTAAGGAAGGAGCAGGGCCAGCGGCCCAACCACCTCCAAACTCAGCGCCAGACTATTAATTCTCACCCTGATCTTCTGCATGGTGCTATCGCCAGGCTAATTAATCACAGGTACAAGCTCGAGAGTTAATTGCGACAATCAATCTTTTTGTTTTGGGCTGTGCCTGGCCATTCCTAGCCTATAGGAAGGCAGCTGTGCCCGTTACTTTTGTAATTATTATAAATATAAAGCCAGCACCGTGCACTACATTGTGTAGGCATTAAAAAAGACGTGGTATTTGGCCTAAAGCAGGAACAATCTGGTGCACATTCAGGGGAGTGACAACTGCCTCTCACTGCCAGGCTGGAGTGGGGCTGACAGGTTCAGGACTCGTCCTCACTGTGGCACTGGCAGGACTCGCTCCAAGCAGGGGCTTTGCACGTTGGGAGAGGCAGAGCCCAAGTTACGAAAACAGAACTTCAGAGGGAGGAAACGAAAGCTCAAATCAGAGCAGCTATAAAAACACAATTTGTCATCCAAAGTAGAGTCAATATTTCCTCTCTTTGCTAGCACAGAGGCTGGGGAGAAGGAGAAGCGGCTGAAGGAGAGCTCAAGGTGAGCGCCCCTTATTTACTGCTGATGATGAAGAAGCAAACCCCCACGTTATGTTTTCCTACAGGACAGCAAAATCTCCGGACTGCTTAACAGTCTGGTTAGTTGTTATTTTTCCCCCTCCTGGGGTGCATTTCCCATGCTGTTCCAGCGACATACAGTACCACTATTAATTGTTTGCAAACCCATAAAACACATGGTGTTCTCCTTCGGCACTGACAGAACGGTGGAGGGCTGGGAAAGGCACCTCCCGAGATGGAGGTTGGGGGAATAACACAAAAAAAAATCCAAAAGGGTTTGTGCTTGGGTGGGTTTTTTAAAAAAAGATAATGTTGTGTACTTCTCTCTGCCCGTTTCAAAGCTTGTTTGAACCTCCTCGGGAAGTCGGGGGCATTGAGGAGAAATTGGCAGGCTCCAATCTGGCTGCTTTTCCTTGTTATGAGAAAACAGGCTCCCGTCTTCTTGTCTAAGGGTACAAATTCTTCATCTCACATTGTGTTTGCACAGAAGCATGAAATGTCTCCCAGGCATTGGTCTTCATCCCCCCTCCACGATGGGAGAACAAGGAGGGCAGTGAGGCCAGGGAGGCCCCGAGCGTGGGGTGCCGGGGGACACCCCTCTCCCGAGGGCCCCAGCGCTGCCTTCGCCCCGGCCAGCGGGTTCAGAAGGAAAAATCCAAGGTACAGATTTCCTCCAAGGTGCTTGGGGGGCCCTGGGCTGTGAGCTGGAGTCCCTGTGGGAAGCTCCCGCCTCCCTTTCCCTAAATGTTCCCCCTGCTGCCACTGAATCACCAAATAATCTAGAGACCCGTGGGAAGGGAATTAAATGGTGGTTATCACGCCGCCGTGTTCTGCTTACTTTATTTGTTTTAAATGACCATGAAAGCAAGGGGGGGGAGGGAAGAAAACACACAAGTGGAAACTTAATTGAGCTGCTGGAATGTCTTTAAAGGACCATTATGGGCTGGATTATGATGCCTCAGCTCCCACTGGTGGCATTTGCTCATGTGAGTGGGCATCTGATGTGGCACTTTGGCCAGGACCCTCTCCATGAATGGCCTATATCTCTCACTGTTGATGTGGAGCCGAGGAAAACCAAAGATACCCAGCTCTGGAGAGCTGACAGAAGACTGTGCTCCAAAAACGGCCAGGATGGGACCAGGCTGCAGGCACATGATATCGTGGAGGGCTACAAAGGGTTGTGTCTTTGTTTCACAGCAGGGTCTGCTACTCCAAGGAGAATGGCCAGTTGGCCCAGCTGGACTCTGGCACCAGGCGGGAAAAGCTGTATCCCATCTGCCTTGGTCACCTTCTCCTCCGGGGCAGGAGGCAGGAGGAACCCGCTCTTCTCTCTTCATGGGCACCAAAGTGCAAGGACCTCTCAGGCAGTAGGTGGCAAAACCACCTGAAACCAAAAAGTGGCCTTGGTTAGATGCTGTCTCTGTATGGGAAGAGCTTGTAGAGGGGCTGCAGAGCCCAGGAGGATCTGTGGGCAGAAGAGCATGTAACAGAGCTGGGCAGCAGCTGGCCTGGGAGAGAAGAGTGACCGGAGGGACAAGGGTGCCACAGGAACGGGAGGGAACTTCCCATGGAGGTGGTCAGCAAAAGAAGACCAAAATGTGGGGAGAGGACTCTAGAAAGAAGCGGAAGTAACTGCCCTGACCGACTGGCTGAAGCTTCAGTCTTGGAGATAAGGAGCAAAGAGAACCCAAGATGTGGAAAGGCACAAACCAAGCCTCCCACACCCGAGGGAGAAGCCAGGGTGGGAACGTGTGGGAAAAGGGGGCTCAAGAGATCCACTGTGGGAGCCCAGGGAGCTGACAGGGAACCTGCTAGACCTGCTGGAGCAGCTCCACCCGGGCTCATCTCTGCCTGGAACAGAGCTTGCCTCTGGCTTCTTCCACACAGATTTGTTACAAGTCCAATATGCACCCAAGTCTATAAAATTTGTTCCTCTCCATTCAACCTTCTGGTAGATCTTAAAATCCTCTAACCTGCAGGAAACTCAATCAAAAACCATTCAGGAAGGATCCCTGCATTTCTACACGGAAATCCTGAGTCCTGTGCAAATCCAGACAAAGGCACAAGGGAGGAGGAAGAGCTGAGCTCCTCTGTCCTGCCGTGCATGTCCCTCACACTTGCCAGGCACTGCACGTGGTCCACAGCAGCCTCCTGATCCGTTTGCCCAATCTCCTCCCCAGGGAGTGGCCCACTCCAGCCCTGGGAAAGGATGTGGCCCCTCACTACCAGTTTTACAGATCCAGGGGTGGTTTTCAGGACACCATGTCTCCCACTCAGCTCCTCCTTCCCCTCTCCTCCATGCACTAGGTGTTTTCTCAGGTGCCTTGCAACCACAGGAGCTCCTGTGACCCTGGTGCTCTGCAATCCAGGCAGGCAGCAAGAGTGAGGTGGGGGTACACAGCCTATTTTGGATGGGAGGATAATAAAAAGAGCAGTCAGAGATGGGAGGGGGGATGGAGACCTTCCTCAGCACCTCCTGCTCCACTGGGTCCCACCAGGTCAGCACTTTCTGGGAACTGCTGTATTGCCAGATGTTGACTGGGTATCTGACAGGAGATGAATAAAGCAAATAAAATTCTTATTTCTGGCTATAAAAAAAAAAAATAATGAAAAGCAGACAGAGGTGGAGGATAGGCTGCCCAAAAGCTCTGAGTGGTTCAGAGATTTTGAGGTGAATTTCTGTAAAGAGATTTGCTCCACAGCTGCTGTCAGAAGAGCAGCCTTTGGCCCAACCTGCCACAGTGAGTCCTCTCCTCTAAGGAAGCTCTGCAGAAGGCGCAGGTCCTAACATGCCAGCACCTCCCAAAGTCAGGTGGTAGCTGCTCTGAGTCTAGATTTAGAGGGTGAAGGGGATGTTTATAAACAATTGCTGCAGAGCACTGAAGATCGGGCCCAGTGCCGCTGTGGTGGGAACACTGGTACCTACCTGTGGACACCTCAACTGGCTCTGGGTAGGGTTGCAGATCATAGCACCATGGAATCATTCTGGTTGGAAAACACCTCCAAAATCAAGTCCAAACACTAGCCTAACTCTACCAAGTCCGCTGCTAAACCATGTCCATGTCTACATGCACCACATCTACATGACTTTTAGACACATCCAGGTATGGTGAGTCGACCACTTCCCCGGGCAGCCTGTCCCAGGGCTTGCCAACCCTTTCAGTGAAGAAATTTCTCCTAATATCCAACCTGAACCTCCCCTGGTGCAACTCGAGGCCTTTTCCTCTTGTCCTATCTCATTCCTTGGGAGAAGAGCCTGGCACCAAAGAGTTAATTGATGATCTAAAAACCAGCAAGTTGCCCAGATATGCCAGGGCATGATCTGGTTCTGCTTGTGCAACCAACCTGGCACAAGGCAGCGGTGCAGACACCTATGCTTTAACATTTCTGGTTTTCTAGCTCTTAACCTCAGTTATGGGCTGGGAGAAACCAGCTATTCTTCAAAGGTATATTTACTGGACACTCCAATAGCCACAATTCAATAAATGTACAGGAATATTACACCAGGCAAAACCATCTGGGATAGAAGAAGAGTGAAAGTCCCGTTACAATTTTATTCAATATTTTTATTGAATAAATGATGCTATAAAAATCTTTGTTGTGCCGAAATTTGCAGATGCCAAGAAGATTGGTGGTAGGGAAACAAGAGGCAGGACAGGCCCATCAATACACAGTGATCTGAAAGAACTGAGAGTTGGCCATGCTCCAGTGAAACAGGATTTAAAAAGTCAGATGCAAGGTAAGACATCTGAAACCAGAAAGGCAGGTTACATGTACAGGATGCTGCCTTGGAAAGAAGCCGCTCTGAAAAGGACTTAAGAGGACACCACCAAGACCTGCCATAGCTCTAATGCTGCCATCAATCATGGAATCACAGAATGGTTTGGGTTGGAAGGGACCTTAAAGATCATCTCATTCGAACCCCCTGCCATGGGCAGTGACACCTCCCACTAGAGCAGGTTGCTCAAAGCCCCCTCCAACCTGGTCTTGAACACCACCAGGGATGGAGCATCCACAGCTCCCCTGGGCAACCTGTGCCAGTTCCATGCTACAAGCACTAAGAGGGGAGAAGGCAACTGTGAGAGGGCTTTTGGCTACCACAAGGCCTCTTCCAAGCCAACTGCAAAAGCCGTCAATTAGAAACTTAACCTTGAAGTAAAATACAGCAGAAACGGCAGCGAAGGCCGCTTCTGGAAAAGCTTCCAGAGAAGTAGGCAGAACGCTGAGATTTTTCAGAAGGTGCTCTTTAACTCACCTCCTGGGGAAAGGACAGAGGTGGTCAGAGCAGACAGGGCTGTTGTAACCCCTGAGGTGACCAGGCTGGAGTCGAGTTCTTGCACAGACTGTTTGGAGCAGGCCCTTCTTTGTATCTGAAAGAGAGGAGGGGGCTGCAGAGTGGCTCGGGCAGCCTCAAAGACTTTTCCTAGCTGCCTCGAACTCTGCACTGTGCTCGGGGGGATACTTCCACTGCTTAAGCTTTACACACTGCAAGTTATACGACCGTCTCTTCCCAAATTAAACAAACACAGATTGCCTCCCGCCGAGCTGAAAATCTCAGTATCAGTTTCTGCAGTCCTCACCAAATCCTCACCAGCCTGGCTCTGGAGAAAAATGCATAAAGAACCCCCGTCTGCTCCTAGTTACAGCTGGGGAGCTGCACAGATATCAGCAAGGTTTCAGGGTGTAACAGAGCAGAAACCAGCTCAGCACGCTCATCTTCTCCAGCTAAGTCTGTCCTTCTGTTTCTTTAGATTAGCTCCTCGCCTGCCTTTCCCCCTGCTCAGCGATGCCAGCCCGGCCGCGGCGAACAGCGGGAGGCCCTGCTCCAGCCAGCACCGGCTCCCAGACCTCTAACAGTGCCTGCTTTTGTTCTCCTCGTTCCTGTCTGATCTCTCCAGCACTCTACATTCCTCCTTCAGGGCCCCCTTCCTCAAGTAACTCCATAAAATGCTTTGCTATTTCAAATCCAGACCTGGCATCTGAGCGAAAATAAAAAGCGATCTATCACCAGGCTGACGCAGAAGGGCCTTTTTTTACACCTCTCCCTTGGTTCTGCAAGCTGAACCAGGAAGAGAAATTCATCCTCTGCTTGCATATGCGAGGAACAACACACAGACTGGAGCAGGGTGAAACGAGGAGTGTATTTTCTAGCAGAAAAAAAGCAGAGCCTTGCAGAGAAAAAACTGATGAAGCTGATCTTACCTGTACGTCTTCCTGCCAAAGCGAGGCTGGAAACTCCTGTCCCGGCCAGCGGGTGAGCCACGCTTCTCACCACCCTCATCAGGTTCTGGGCACATGGTTCTGTCTCTTGGCTCCTAAATCTGAAGTCATCAGAGGGAACCAGGCAATGTTTCCTGGCTCTCGGGTGGAGTACCAGAGGCGAGTCCCCTTGGTGGGTCCGGACAGAGCCAGCCCTTCCCTCGAGGGGCAGCAGCAACACGGATCACAAATAAACTTGCCGATTGTAGAGGACTGCTCCCCTGGAACCAAAACATTTCAGAGGGAACATGGAATAAAAGCAATGAAACAGGCCATGCAGGTTCAGATGAACTTTCCTCAGCTGTTTCTGGGAACAAGAGGCTGCTTTGAGCAGCTTCTTGCAGGCCCCTCTACAGCTCTATCAGCTGCATTTGGCTTTTTTTGGAGCACCTTTTGAGGTGACTCTCATGACCTTCCCCACTTACTGCACTTAGGTCCACGCTGCAGAACTGAATTCCTTTCAGACAAAACTAAATTATGAGCTCCAGCAACCCACCCAGCACATGGAGTGCTGCACGTTCCAAGCCACAGGATCCAAAATACATATAGTCTATCAGCACCAAACATTTCCCTCCATAGATCTGAAGAAGCCCCTCTCTACATCTCCTTAGCTCCTGCCAGACATCATGATGCTTCCTGGACAACCTTTTGTTGTCCCCTTTTTGCCCTTTTTGCAAGAATTAGCTCAAATTTTCCCCTCATTCCTCTCTGTTCTGGTTTAGCTAAACAGAGTTCCTCTAGCAGGAGGTGGAGGTTGGTATAGATTGGGCATCGCAGCTTACCCATTTGTCTTCTGAGTGTAGCCTTCAGAGTTTCTTCCCCCGGAAGCCTGGCTTGGGTCAGCAAACCCTAGAGCTTCTCTAACTCGCTGGCAGGCTCCAAACTAAAGAAAGCTGGGGCTGAGGTTCAGGTGGAGAACCGTGTGTTCTCCTGCTGGAGGCACCGAGGTGAACAGAAGGTCAGGTGAATTCCCAGAAAGAAATTCGCAGGATCATTAAGGATTAATAATTATTTTTTGTATCTGGTTAGTTTTGTAGCATTGATTTCCTGCACCAGATTTTTTTTCTCAGCAAGTTGCAGGGGTACTTTGAGAGATCACCTCTGGTACCCTACCTGCCACGCTCAGATGACAGCTTGTGTGAGATCTGCTCATTCAACAGTTATTTTCCAATTAGCACAGAGCTGTGGTGTGATGAGTAATCTCGTACGGAGAGAGGGAACCTTAATTTGCCTGCCCTTAAAAGAAGTTACTGGGATTTCTAATGAGTGTCAAACAATTGCAAATCCTAACCAACCAAAATAAAAGGTAACTGTCTAGCGTCGAGTCTCATTTCACTAAACAGCACCATTAAATTCTCCTGCTATGGCTGATTTTGAACTGGCAGCAAGAATGACTTTTACCTGCTGCGTGGGGATTCCGTAGCTCTTCAACAGATTTTTTTTTTTTTTTTCCTTTCTGTTAATGGTAAAAGATGTCTGAAAATTTGCAATTCAGCTTCTTGGCAGTGGAGAGAGATCAGGAATGTGGCACCAGGAGATGCTGCTGGTGTAAAAGCCACCTCAAAACACCTACACTTGGGACTCCAGTTTGTACCTCCATTAAAGGTGCTGTAACTGCCATGGAGCATCGTGGTCCAGCCAATGACCCTATTGCACTTTTGAGACTCTTTACCTAATTTAGTGACATTATACTGCCCAAAAGCAATTTCCCTGTGAAGCCAGACTGCCAAGTGTTGCCTGATCTCTTTAGCTCTTCATCATCTGCAAATGTAACAGTCCTACATGCTGCATAAATCTGCAATCAAAATATTAAAGAGCCCCAGCAGAGGATCTGCTCCTTGGTCACCTCCTCACTAACACTCAGCCTGAGCTCTGAGCCACGACTTTGCCTTCTTGCCAGGGTTTCACCTTTTTTAATATTAGATTTTTTTAACCTACATTCAGGGAGTTTCTACCACCATCCATCACACAAAATTTTCTTAAAACCTTCTGGAGAACCAGATAGATTTATGCTCTCTAGACTGATAGTTAATTCATTAGCATAAGTGATCGAATCAGCCCGACATGATTTACCTGCAGTATCTCCATGCTGACTTACTCCAACTACAGTAAAAAAAAAAAAACAAAACAAAACAGCTGTAAACTAACTGTAAATGAAGATTTCATCAGAACAAGGCTCCTCCTGAATCTTTGCCTCCCATTTTTATCTCTGTCATGATGGAGCATACACATTTTTGTGTCATTTTGGGAACAGGCCAGATGAAGAGAGAGCCAGAGGGAAGGGGTACAAATACAAAAGAATTGTCTCTCCAGAGAGGGCTGCTCCAGTCAAGGACACTTGACTCATCAGGGAGAGACACAGCACAAGGAATTAAGCCTGGCATGAGGCACTCCAAATAGGATTTCATCTGATCTGACTTTCCATGGACCCTGACAGAGCACACTGGGCAAGAGAGAGTGTGAAGCAGGAACAACAGCACGGTCTGCCTTGGTAGCTTCCAACCACAGACAACATCACCATCTTCTATATCTGACAAAACCCTAAAAACCCCTAAAAAAAGGCTATTGCATGGCTGAACTATCCTCACTACAGGAGGAAATTCCTGCCACCTAACCTAGATCTTTCCCACCACAACCCAGAGCCATTCTTTCTTGTCCCATCCCCGCCTGACAGGAGAGTCAGGTCCAATGAATCTGGTCTTGAAGACCAAGCAGAAAGACCTGTTGGTTTTCCCTCAGGGCAACTGAGAATTTTCTCTCAAACCAAACCCTCCATTTCCCTTGCTCCACTGTCTGGTTGGGACCTGTAGACTAGATGGACATCACAATCACGTTGAGAGATCTTTTGCCAGGGCTTTGGGGGAATTTTCTAGCTTGAGGTTTTTGGTGGGAAAGATTTCCTTGCATGAAATGAGCTGGAGGCCAAAGAACTGACACATCAAAACACGCTTTCTCTTCTTTTACTTGACTACTCTGCCCCAGTCCATGGCTGTCAGCTACCTACCTCCCCCAGGCATCTCCTTTCCCAACCTGAAGAGACCCTCAGGAGGCCTCCTCAGTTATAATGCACACAGAAAATTGTTTCTCACAGTTTCTTTACCCACCGTGATGTCTTGTAGATAATCATGTCCTTCCATAGGGGGTTTGCCCACGTGTGAATGCAGTTGTCAAACCTGGAGGAGCAGCCAAAGCCTTCCAGGATTGCTGTGGGCACAGTGCACATGTGCAAAGAGGTCTAAATCCACGTCCCACCTCTTTTTGCTAAAGGAAAGAACCTTCTGTCATTTTGTTGTTGGCTAAACATCTACCAGAGATCTTTCACGCAGGGTTTAAAGACTGCAGAGGACTTGGGAACTTACCATGTAACATGAATTTTGTCTAGGGAAGTACTGAAGGAAGCTGCTGAAGGTCCACTCCACAGGCAGCCTATTGGGTAATCTGTCTGTCACCAAGCAAATAATTAAATTACACTTTTAATTTCGACTGTGTTCCTCAACTCAGTGAAGCCACATCCAACCCCCTGCTGAGGGAGGGCAAAGTGAGTCAAGTAGTTATTAAATGGGCACAGTTAAAAGGCAGAAGAAAGGCCCCATCATTAAAGCATGGATGGAAAAGCAAGCCTTCTCCACTCCAGCTATCCTCTGTCAGCCTTCCCCACTGCTTGGTGGGGTAAAATATACCCTGAGATGGGATTTCTTCCCTCCTACAAATTAAGCAGAAATGTTGATAACCTGGGACCTCAGCCAAATCTAAGGACCTCTAGGAAATCATAGGATCATGGAGTCACAGAATCCTTCAAGTTGGAAGAGACCTTTCAGATCATTGAGTCCAACCGTTTCCCCAGCACTGCCAGGTCCCCACTGACCCATGTCCCTCAGCACCACATCTCCACGGCTTGGAAACCCCTCCAGGAATGGGGACTCCACCACTGCCCTGGGCAGCCTGGCACAGCCCTGGACAACCCTCAAGGGCAAGAAATTGCTCCTCAGCTCCAGCCTCACCCTCCCCTGGGGCAACTTGAGGCTGTTTCCTCTTGTCCTGTTGCTTGTTCCTTGGGAGAAGAGCCCCATCTCCACCTGGCTCCAGCCTCCTGTCAGGGAGCTGTGGAGAGCCAGAAGGTCTCCCCTGAGCCTCCTTTGCTCCAGGCTCAGCACCCTCAAGTCCCTCAGCTGCTCCACTTGGGCTCTAGACCCTTCTCCAGCAGCGTTGTTGCCCTTCTCTGGCCACGCTCCAGGCCCTTGAGGTCATTCTGGGAGTGAGGGGCCCAAAACTGAGCCCCAGATGCAAGAGGCAGCCTCCCAAGTGCCCAGTACAGAGGTACATATAATAAACCAGGAGACCCTGCTGATGTTCAAGGTATGTCTCCAAGCACAGGAGGCACTTGTCACTCCATGTAAACCCCTTAGTCAGCACATAATCTGTAGACTACCAGGAAATCTCAGTCTCTTCCCCATCATCACCATCAAATCATGACAGTGCTGCAGAAACCATTCTCCATTAATTACATGTGATCATTGAAGCTACCCACATCCTTATGATTAGTAAGAACAATGAATTATTTAAGTAACTTGCATTTAACACCTAGTCCTGCTATTCTGAGTGTGATTCAGGATTCGGTCACCATAAAAAGATGCTCCTCTTAGGCAGGAAAAGGGATTTACCTGCTTCTAAGATCTTGCAGACTGGAGAGTTTTTCCAGGGTTTTCAAGCTTAAGGTCCCACAGCTGTATCTAGATTTAAGGCTCAGCAGCAAAAAGGTAGCTTAGCAGACTGACCTCTGGAGCAGGTCCCCAGCTGCATTCAGCACAGTGAAGCACTGCTGTCAACAGAAGGAAATAAACCAAAAAATAATGGGACAAATGAGAGCCTTTCTCTCATTTGACAGAGATCTTGCTTTTCCCTTGCACATTTTCATAGCTTGGTAGACAGGTAATTACACGTCTGAGGTAAAGACCAACCCTCATAGTTTATGCTTCAGAGCTGACAGAATTATGTTGCAATTTTCTCCCAGTAATCACATATTCAGCAGAAAGGCAGCTGGGATGCAGCTGGTGGGGAGGAAGAAGAAGAGCTCCCTTGACCACCCCACCAAGGGTTTTCAGTGAGACCTGGAATGGGACATGGAGCTCCCGCTCTTACCTTCAGCTTCAGCTTCTGAACATGGGAGAGAGAGACCTGAAGTGACAGAGAGCTGAGGGAAGTTCTCAGCGCATGGGACCATCCCAGCTGGTGGCTGCTCACTGAGAAAGCCTCGTTAAGTGAACCCAGACAGTCCTAAACTTGAGCCGGTTTCCTACCAGCTAACTCAGCATCTCAGCCCTGCAGTTCCTGGCACTTCCACTCTGGCAGAAGCGATGGCAGAGCCAGCTCAGTCTGCCTGTCCTCCCCGCCCAGACACGCCCGGCGTTTCCCACGGAGCCCCACGGCTACCTTCATCTGGACCAAACAGCTCACACCAGCTAGTGGCCAGTGGCCACATGGGCTAGTGAGCACATGTCATTTGTGGAGGGCAGCAGCGAGAACCAGCTCTCTGAATTGATGGCATCGTAGCCTAAACTTGCAGCTTTCTCTGAAGCATGGAGTGGACTCCACTGGGGAGAAGACGATGCTGGTGCAGGAGGACATTTTCATAAGGATGTGGGCTCAGAGGCTCCTCTCCGTTGTCATTAGCTGGGCTAGAGAGGTCAGACCAAGAGCTGTGCTGCCAAGGCTGGCAGCATCAGGTGTAAATGAACAACTGAGGCAGGGAGAGAAATGAGCAGGAGCAAAGTGAAGTGACCAAACACTTGGTTGAACAGCAGCTTCCACTCACCTGGCACTGGATCTTGTCAAAAGATCTTTATCTGCTCACTAGCACTGCTTGGCAACAGTGTCATGCCACCCAGGGGCCTGTAGACCAAAGAAACCTTTTTGTAGGATGTGAAGAAAAAGGGAAGAGTGAGAAGAGTATTGCTGCTCTTCTAGTGATGGAATGGCTGGCAGGGAAAACTGACACTCCCTGCACAGAGCCCGGTGTTGGAGACGGGGTAGGAAACGAGTCCTGAAACGCCCACCAGACATCTCCCTGTCTTGAGCTCTTCAGCCACCATTATTCTACAGGCTTGTGCCTGGAAGCACCTTCTTCTGACATGTACACCCACAGAACAAACCAGCCGTGTATCCAAAACTGCTCCTAAGAAGCCTGTACCCTTTCCACTTTGGATGAGAAGATAAAATCAGGAGCATCACAACTTAACTGGGCCGTCTGGTCACTCGAGCCGTATCACAAGTGTGCTCAGCTGGTGCTGGTGAACCCTCGTAAGCTGTCCTTTAGCAGCAGGTCCCTTTCTAAAGCTGCCAGGGCCTTTGTTCTTCTCCAGAATAGCTGCCCGCTCGTGCACACAGAGGCAGGGCAAGGCTGGACACTGCATGTTGCATTGTACTCTCAGGCTAAAGAGAAGCTGATGGGGTAATAATTAATTGCAGTCTCCCTGCAATAAAAGACAAGACAAAGCAAGAGATATAAATAAAATCATCAAAGGAACTCACAGAATAGGAGCTGTGTCTGCATTTTGTGGCCAATTTACAAGCCAAAGGAAGGTTGGGAACCCAAGGACCGAAAAGCAATAAAAATCTATGGAGCCCTCACAAATCTGTGTCAGCGTCTCACTGATCTGTCTTGTCACCAGGCAGAGGTATAAATTCTCTCAACACCTTTGTTGTTTAAGGAGCTGGAAAGGGGAAAAAAAAAAGGCTTGAAGTGACCCCCAGCTCACTCAGACCCAAACAGCAGGGAGGTGCCCTCGGGGAGGATGGAGGAGACAGAAGGCATCCAGCTCTGCTCCCAGGGCAACGGGCTGCCAGCAAGTGCTGCCAGCCTGGAAAGATGCTCTGGAGAGCTCCGGGCAGCTGGGAGTGCTTTAATGGAGGGGGTTTTAACTCTCATTGTACCAGGAGGGCTCTTTTCCTTATAGGCTGCACAAAAGCCAGCCCAGCCCTGCCCATAAGCCACCAACCCCCACCCCAGCGGCCTGTCCCTGCTCTCCAGCTGTTGTCAGGACTGTCCCCTTCCAGCTCAGGGTGACGAGGCCAGGCTGTGAGAGAGAAAATGGGTATAAAACAGGATGGATATGAAGAGAGGGAAGGGAAAGATCCTAGCACTTGGGCTCAACTCCTAATAGTGACTAATTCTCAGTAAGGTTGAATAAACAGGTGCCTGAAGACCTCCCAGCAACAGCCACATCCCTGTGCTCAGCAGCCTGCCCTGCTCCCCAGCTTGGGGAGCATCTGCTGAAACTCAACTTCCAAGGGCAGAAGAACCGAAAGATCATCAGGTGCTCTCATGAGAGAGGAAGCAACAGAGCCCTCACAGACATCTGGGCCAGGCTGCTGTTGGAACAGGCCTCTTCTCCTGGGACAAAGGGCCATTATACACGCAGCTCATCTCCATGTTGCCATCAATCCCACCACAGAGACACAGACTTCCCTCCTTCAATCCCTGAAGTGGATGGAGGGGCTCAGAAGAGAGGAAGCACAGGGAGCCACATCCTTTGCCTCCATGGCAAAAGCTTTTCTTGTTAAGTGACTGAAATGCTGGGGTTTGAACCCCGAGCCCCTGAATTAAGGTTGACATATGGGTGATTCCCACAGCCCTTCATAAAGAGGTGGTGAATTTGCCTTATAGCTTCCCCCCAGGGTGCGGCTGGCCCTGCAGGGAGAGCCAGAAGGGAAATGAGCCCCAGGGGTCCTGCACTGAGTTGACAAAGGTCAGGTGTCCCTGCTTGGGGATAAAAGCTGGGACCACCTGCAGGGAGTCAGGAGTGTCTGTCTGTGGAGTGCACTCCCCAGAGCTTCCTGGTTCAGGGCAGACCTCCTGACTCTCCCTGGAGCTGGGCCCTGGTCTGTTTAGGCCTTTGCAAACGTGGGCTGATCGGGTGAGAGTTGCCATGTGGGCACCTTTTTCTTATGTATTTAACTGGCTGGTCTGGCTGTTTCCCATGCCAACTATGGGAAACCTCGGGTCTCTGTTTGTACCACCTGTTGTGGGCCGAGTCATGTCCTTTGTGGGATCGTTGGGGGTGAGGTTGATCATGTATGAGCTTGTTGACCTGTTTGTACCCCCAGTGGTCATTCATATAGTAACATTTCTGTCTACAATACAGTCTGCATATTGGTTCATCTCCCTGCGGGTGTTATCATTTTTGTTAGGCCTGGTCATTGGCAAAACAGTGGCTACACATCAGGGACAAGCTGGAAGCACAGATCCCAAATCCCAACCCCTGCCTGAACTTGGCCTTGTGGGGTCAGCTGGCTTTACAGACTGAGTGTTGGATCTAAAAAGAGGAGCCTGGGCTGTCTGAGCTTGGGGTCAGCTACAGCCGGCCGGGCTTCAGCTGATCAAGTCTCTCTGTGGTGAAGCCAGCAAGAGAGGAGAGCTGAGCACACACAGAGAGCAGCTCTGCCTTCAGCAGTGGGAGTCGGGCTCCTCTCCCAAGGAACAAGGAAATAGGACAGAGGAAACAGCTTCAAGTTGCCCCAGGGGAGGTTGAGGTTGGAGCTGAGGAACAATTTCTTCCCCTTGAGGGCTGTCCAGGCCTGTGCCAGGCTGCCCAGGGCAGTGGTGGAGTCCCCATCCCTGGAGGGGTTTCCAAGCTGTGGAGATGTGGTGCTGAGGGACATGGGTCAGTGGGGACCTGGCAGTGCTGGGTTAATGGTTGGACTCAATGATCTGAAAGGTCTCTTCCATTCAAAACAGTTCCAAGGTTCAACAACCCAAGGAACTGGAAGCATGATGCCCAGAGCAAGCTCAGCAGTGCAGCATCCCCCACTTGGCTCAAGAGAACTAAAAACTGGATGAATATTCCTACCTACCACCAAAAAAAAAGCCCCAGAAGGCTCCTGCCAAGCTGCTGGTAACCTGCAGCCACTGCTGAGGTCAAGCACATCTCTGTCAGACTGCAGAGCCAGAGCAGAGCTCTGTGTGGCTGTGCAGGGGAGAGGAAGACAGTGAGTTAATGTGGGTCCTCCACTTGAAGCAAGTTGAGAGCTGCTCCAGATAGTGGGAGAGACCTGGAAAACACCCAAATATTTGTGGGGGCTGTCACCAGACTCTCCCTCCAGCTTGCAAGCAATCCTGTGGGCAGGGAGACAGGCCCCCTAATCCAGCTCAGTGCAGATGAGCTGTCTTCTGTGCTCTGAATATGTATGAGCACACTGCTCATACCCAGCAGCCCAGCTCGCTCCTCACCAGCACTCCCAGTCCAGACCCACCTCAAACATACCTTCCCCAAGGCCCACTTCACAGGGCTCTATGCTCTTCTGCTGCAAGGTGATACAATGGATCCAGAGGGCAAAGGTGTCGTGGATCCAGAAAGCTGCTGGAGATTGCAGCTGAATGAGGAAGACTGTGACAATCCTTCTTCCCTCATGCCAGGAGTCCTCAAAGGCTGAATTCACTCTCTGACTCATGAAACTCACTGTGACAACCTTTTGAGTAGGGCCTGTTGGGACAGGACAAGGCAGGTGGCTTGAAACTCAAAGAGGGAGATTTAGACCAGATGGAAGGAAGAAATGTTTGATGCTGAGGGTGGTGAGCCCCTGGCCCAGGTTGCCCAGAGAGGTGGTTGCTGCCCCAGCCATGGAACCATTCCAGGTGAGGTTGGCCAGGGCTCTGAGCAACCTGCTCTAGTTGGGGAAGCCCCTGCTCCCTGCAGGGGGGTGGGACCAGATGACCTTGAAATGTCCCTTCCGATACAAACCATCCCATGATTCTGTGAACCTCAGAAGTGGGGAAGAGCATTTGACCAAGGTCTTTGGTGCCTCATAGTCACCAAAACGATGTGTGCAGCCTGCTCCCTGCCCTAGGAGGACACAGGCCTGGTCAGATCAGCCCCACAGGTCTGACATCAGCCAAGAGTCTCCTCACCCAACCACTACAAGCTCCAGAAGCCTCTTCTGTCCACTGTACAGTCCTGGCTACAATCTCCGACCTGAAAATCAACACTATTGCTGAGGTTTATGCACAAACCGAGGGGATCACTTCCCCAAAACCCCTCCAACTCCATCCTTTCAAGCCAGCTACAGTTCATTGGACCAACAGCAGCATCCAGACAGGAGGCAGTTTGGTCCCAGCTGCTGGAGAAGCTGCTCCAACCTTTGCAGAGGAGGAGGGGAAGGGTGGAGGCATCTCCCCTGCCCACCCTGAACACAGGTCCCAGACCACTGCTCCTTTGATCTCAGCTGCTGGCTCATAGCCTCAGGTGGCTGATCTGACCAGACGCAAGATACAGCCAGGACCTTGGACCTCCCTTGGTTGTACCTGGATCATCTTGCCTGGCATGTAATTTCGGAACGATGACAGAGATTGTGCTCACAGCCTTCTTATCAGGAAGTGATAACATCTGGACTTTGAGTCCCATCAGACCATGCTGATTAGTTTAGTAATTAGCAGCTAATATTCCCAGTGATAGGATGCAGGAAATGCAAGCAAGAAGCTCTTCTTCTCTTCCATCCTCATGTTCTTGGATCCTGGGCTACATGGCAGGAGGAACCAAATGCCTACAGCCACTGCTCACGTCCTACGAGGAAGGCTGCAGTCTGGCCTTCATGCTTGGCACCCCAAGGCCTCCTGCCTTGTCCCGGGTTAGCTGGAAGGAGGCAGCTGGGTGAGGACTCCTGGATTTTAAATAAAAAGGAAGGTCACACCAGGGATCCTGTCAGATATTACATGGGGGCCCAGCCTGCTCTGAGGGCTGGACAGGTTCCTGAGCCTTGTGGGAAGATTCCACCAGGAATGACACAAAGCCATTTTCTTGAACTCCTCCTTTCAGGCTGGTCAGGTTTTCCTGCTGCAGGCACGGAGCAGCTCAGAGATAGCACCAGCATCCTAAGAGGCTCTTCAAGGGCAGGACGGCAGAGAGCTGTTGCGTCCTGAGGGGACTTGTCAGCTTAAATTTGATCTGCTCGAGACCTGCATGCCCTGAGCTAGTACTTGCAGAGTGTTCTGCTTGCAGAACAGCTCCCACAGTTCTACAGCAGTTTCTCTGTTCTTCACAGGAGCTTTCTTCCTTCACAAAGGTTTTGCTTTACAGGTGCTTTCTTACCCTGGAAGTCTCCACTCTGAAGCGTGTCTATAATGCTGCAGAGCTGCTGCCTGAACATGACTTTACTCCCTCGCCTTGGTTCTGTGAGCTGGTTAAGGAGAGCCCTAGAATCACAGAATGGTTTGGGTTGGAAGGAACCTTCAAGATCACCTAGTTCCAACTCCCCAGCCACAGGCAGGGACACCTCCCACTAGAGCAGGTTGCTCAAGGCAGCATCCAACCTAGTCTTGAACACTTCCAGTGATGGAGCATCCACAGCTTCCCTGGGCAACCTGTGCTAGTGTCTCACCACCCTCTGAGTGAAGAACTTCTTCCTCATTTCTAACCTAAATCTCCCCCCTTCCAGCTGGAAGCCCTCACCCCTTGTCCTAGCACTCCAAGCCCTCGTATAAAGCCCCTCACCAGATTTTATCTAGGAGCTCCCATCCTCGCCACCCCTCCGGGGTGGCAAGGATGGTCAGCCCTTACCATGGCCATGGCTCTGGCTCAGCAGGGCCCTTTGTCCCCTGACAAACATGTATGGCTGGAGCAGCAGCTTCGGAGCCAGCTGTGAGGAACCAGACTGAGCCCTCTATGCAAACCCTCTACAAAACTGTCCCTCGGTGGCTTCTCTGGTGGGACACTTCAAAGGCACCACGCATTCACCACGCAGCTACTGCCCTGGGGAAGGAGCCCTTGAATCCCCTCCATGAATGAGAAGGAAAAACTAAGCAGCTCAATTTGGCACGTGAACCACCATAAAGATCCCTGACTGCTCAGCTCCCCATTGAACCTGCGGCGGGCTGTTAATTCCTTATTCACTTCCCATCCTGGGAGGAGAAGCATGTTATACCCGAGGGCCAGAACTGATGAACGAAGCCATAAATCAAGTGGTTTACAAGCCCAGCAATTAGGAAACAAGCCGACAGAAGGGAGAACTCTGTCAGTAATAAAGCAGACACACTGCAGGATCTGCCGAGTCTCAAAGCATCTGGGGACACACAGCCCTTTCCACACTCCAATTTTTCCAGTCATTTGTTACCTTTTCCCTCTCCTTCCTACTTCTTTCTTTCCTCCTGCTTCCCCCCTCCAGTTTTCCCTCTGTTCTCTTTCCCCTCTTTTCCAAAAAGCCATTTTTTCCAGCAAATGCAAGAACAGACCTGCTGAGCAAATGGATTTAGCAGCTGGTGCCCAGGAGCAGAGGTGGGCACTGGATCCTGGTGGGCACAGGATGATGGGTACACAGCCTGGTGACAGGAGCATGGCATGGAGGGAGCAGTGTCCTGCTCACCAGTACAGGACCCCTTTGGCAGGGGACAGCCCAGTAGGTCCTGGGATGGTGCTGCTGGGGGAGTAAGTGGCACTGGGCAGAGCTGCTCAAGTGAGGAAGGGCTGGGATGAGTCTGATCACCTTGACCTGCCTTCTGCCTTAGTCATCTCCTCTCATCTCTTGCCCAGCACCAGTCTGATCCAGCTCCCTTGAATTTGACAGCAACTTCCAGAACCTTTCCAACAAAGAATCATGCAATCATTTTGGTTGGAAGAGACCTTTAGGACCACAAAGTCTAGTCGTTAACCCAGCCCTGCCAGGGCACCACTAAACCATGTCCATCAGCACCACATCTAGCTGCTAGAGTTGCTAGTCCACACGAGGAGGAAGCATCTCCTCTAACCTTGAACACAGAGAGACTAATAATCCTTCTCCCCAGTGCCAGGGCAGGGAGGCCTTGATGAGCTCTTTGGCAAGTGCTGGAAGAAGAAGAGGCTGCAATAGAAAGTTAACTCATTAAGTAGCTGCAGAGCAAAAGGAAAGGAAGTTAGGAATGTTTTCTCTGGCAGGTTCCAGAGAAAGAGCCAACAGCTGCATGCCTGTGGAGAGGCTGCAGCAAACTCCACAAGGAGCTGTGGAGGGCAATGGGTTTCAAGGTCCTGAGACAAGCAAATCCCAGACACGAAGCCACAGCACCAAAGAAAGCTCAGCAGCTGGGCACTCCCTGGGAGAAGATGGGAAATCCTCTTCAAAGGAAGGTTCTTCCCATCCAGCTCTTGGAAAGCCACTGCGAGTGGTTCCAGTTTACTCACCCAAGGTCTCTCTTGGGGCAGCCAGCCAGATTTCACACCCAGAACAGCCAGACAGCTTCTGAACCACCCCACCCCACCCCAAATGTGCCTTTTTTTCAACGACAGGGAAGATCCAAACAGACTGTGTGCGTGGCTTGGAGAAGTGTGCCCTCAGGTATCCCAATCCCTTATCTTGGATTCACAGAGCCACCAACGGCCAGCCGGTCCCCATCAGCTCATCGATGGAGATGGGCCTCCATGAGAGAGTGGCTGGGTACCACCTTTGAGCACTGAGCCCTGCAAAGAAGATTTCATAGGTGGTCTTCTCCTGTTGCACCACCAGAAGTTTCTTAGGTGTCCAGGTTGTGCAGTAAGGAAGAACATGACAGGATGGCTGGTACTTCACCCGTGGGTTTATCTTCCCAGAAATGCTTTCCATGGCATCAGGTAGGCTTCTGAGTGGCACCTCATTTACAGTCCTCTCACATGACTGGTGGTTGGCACCAAACCCTGCAGGTACAGATCTTATTGGAAAGAAAACTTCCTGCAGAATACAGGAGTAAGAGACAGAGCCTCCCAAGTAACTGGGTGAGCTAATTATGTTCATCACTCTCTATACATAAGACAACAGCATGAGCAGAAAGGTGACAGAGAAGGGCCTTGCACATCAGTAGGCAGGTGACAGCACTCCTGGAGACTCAGACCCACCAATGGCAATGGGGATTTTCTCCTGGCAGTGGCAATTAGATCTGTTTACTTCAGTTCCGTGTGATTCCAGTTATGCTGGGCTGATAACCACAAGGCCAAAGACCCCAGTTCCTTCCTGCAGTAGGAAGCTGGAGATGAAAGGTGTCCAAGAGCTGGAACAGAGACAGCAAGCCCAAAATCAGGTGCTTCTTCTCACTGTGGGAGCAGTGATGATGTGTGACATCTAAGCACCAAGTTTTCAGGCCCAGGAGAAAGAGGAAGGTCAGAGAGGGCATTAGGAAATCACATCAAAGCAATCTAAGGTATCTTTAGAAGACAGAGATAAGGAGCAGCTGCCAGAGGCTGAAGGCACGCTGCTGGATTCTGAGGCTGGATTTATCAATCAATTGGTATCAGAGCTCTGGATGGCAAAGAGTTTGGACAAAAAGAGGTCACCCTGCTGAGAAGAAGGTGTCCCTGGGTACGGGAGCCTGGGACAGCACAGCATCTCACTGCAGCGGTGGGACAGGCCAGAACTGCCCTCCATGCCAGCAGAAAGGAGCTAGAGCAAGGGCTGACCTGATAAAGGGGAAACCACATGGATTTAAGTTCTATGAAGGGAAAAGACGTCCCAGATATGGCCAAAAGGTGCCAGAATTACATAAACAGTTGCCCCAATCCACAGTTTTATTTCCTTATCCTAAAAAGTAAAACATGTCTCTTGCAGGTTATCACCTCCTGGTCTTCCTCCAGCTCTAGCCACCGTCCCTGCAGCCTTCAGCCCTCTGTTCCAGCTGAGCTTACCCTGCACGCCAAGTACATGGACACCAAGGCTGCTCCTTTCACCCACCAACAGCTATGCTTCCTCCACAGCTCTCACCCTCCAAGAACCTCACAATATTCCCTGTCCAAACAATTTTATCATGAAAGGATCAGGATTTTTCTTTCCAACAGACATCGTTTTCCCTCCTCTTGGTAGGCCCTCTCTTTTCCACATAAAGCTGTCACTTCCATCAACATGTCAGCTTAATGCTCAGCAACCATCAAGAAACAGAACAAGCAGTATGAATCACTTGGAAAGGAAAAAAAACCCAAAAAGAACAGAACAGAAAACTCTATGACTCATCCACACCTTGGATCCTGCGTGAGCTTGTGGTCCCTTCAGCTCAAAGGGGCTATCAGAACTGAAACAGATTCTGAAAAGAGCACGACAGATGGTCAGAGACACAAAGCATAATTAAAAGCAGGATTACTGAAGCACAATGAAGTAGGCTCAGACTCGTTAGCGGCCCCGAGAAAAGGCTTGAAGGGAAAAACTAGGGGTGGGAAGTCATTACTGGGCTGAAGGGGGATTGGCTCTTCACCTCCTCTTCCAAAACAAGAGCTTGGGGCCACCTAATGACGCAAGGAAGTGGACCAGCCCCACGCAGCCAGCCCACTCCAAAGCCAGGGAGGCCACCCTCTCTCTGCTCTTGAAGCTGGTGCTTTGCTTCGAGTGTCTCAGGAAAGAGGACCACCCAAATTCACCGCCACGATTCCCATTGTCCCATTACTTCCAGACAAATATCCTCTCTTCTCTCCTTCATATTAGGAAAAAAGCCCGTCCCAATGTTCTCAGAAGCAAGTTAATGATACTAGTGCTGAAGGCCTTTCCTTGCCTTTCCCCATCTGTCATCTTTCATTCATTATGAAGGCACCAGCTCCCATCTTCTATCAGCTTGTAGCACCAGTCCACCCACCAGATTTTCAAGGAAGCACTGTCGTGCTTTTCTTGATACATGCTTCTAGAAAGGAAAAACATCCACAAAGCTCCTCACTTGTCTTCAAAATCTTCTTTTGCTCTGATTCTTACAGCAAGTTTGACAGTGCAGCACCAAGACCACAGCCACTATCCCTTTGCTGCTCCTCTGTTTGCCTCCACCAGTCTCACTTTGGTAGGAAGCATTCTGGGCCAAGCCTCCTCCTTTTACCTTCTACAGTTCCAGACCACAAAGCTTCGCGTTGCAGCTCCCACGCTGAGGGTCCACCAGAGAAGCTCCCCCAGCTGCATCACTGCTTCAGCACCTTCCTACTCTGCTCTGTTTCGCCCTCACAAAGACCATGGGAGGGACATCCAGGCCCCTTGCTATGCAGGGCTCATTTGCCTCTTAGACTGGTTGAGCTGAAGCAATAAAGGTCCAGAGGTTTTGCTCCACTGCTCCAGAATGTCCCCATTCTGGCAAGCAGGAGCCTTCAGCCCTGTGGGACGACCCACAGGAGCCAGCCTCCAACCTCATCCAAGGAGATCCCACCCCAAAATCTGTTTCAGAAGATGATTCTACTTCTGCTCACCAACACCAAATATAGGCACACCAGCAAGGTCTGGACAGCCTGCCCAGCACCATCCACCCTCCTGTCAGTTCAGGAGAAAGGGGCTTCCTGGGAGAAGGCTGCGAGGTGGAAGGGACAGCAGGGTTGGCAGAGCTGAGGCTCACCAAGCAGCTCCGCTTCCCTCCGCGCTAACCCCACCATGACCTGGCTCCTCAGAGACAGCCACTGCCTGGGATGGAGCAAGCTGGAAAACAACCAGTTCTTTAAGTTTCGCTATGAAATAAATCAATCAAACCAGCCAGCACAAAGCCCTGAAGCCAAAGTGGCCACGGAAAGGCCGGGAGAAGCCAGAAAACCTTCAGAGGGAACAGGTAACAAGAGCCATGTTTACCACAGAAGAGAGACAAGGCTTCTAACCCAAGCAGGCTGCTGCACCACAAACACTCCCCGTGGCCTGCTGTGGCTGCACGGGGAGATTTTCACGTCCAGGCAGGGAGACGCCGATCCCTGGCTGGTGAACAATCAACTTTTCTTCTCTCCAGACCAGCAAAGCCAAGATTTTAGTAAACACGCAACCCCAAAAATGCGCCTGCGGACGGGGTAGAGTGGAGCCTGTGCTCTCCCCTGCCAAACAACAAAGGCCGCCTCCTGCTGGGGGGGTCAGGGGGAGGTTTCTGGGAGGAGGAAATGTTTCTAGTGGTCAGGGTGTGGAACGGGGGTTGAGGAGACCTGGCTTCCAGCCCTGGCTCTGGGAATCAGGAATGCTCAGATGGCAGCAAACACACACGTTTGCAGGAGGCACCTTGTTCAGGCACAAATCTTTCCTTGGAGGAAGAGTGCAGAGCCACGAGCTTCTCCCCACCTGATAATGCTGCCTGACCTTGCAGGGGCATTGTGGCTTTCCTGTGATTGATGCCTGAGAGGCTGTCAGGGCTCTTTGGATGAAAATCTCTCTGGAAGGTATCTCAAGATGAGTGTAGACACATGAGAAAGAAACACCCACCTCACACATACACAGCTTCTCTCCATGCTTGCAGGTCTCCACCCAGACTTGCTAGTTTCTCTACCCAACCCTTCACACAGTTACAAGAGGGGTCTGCAGAGAACCTGTGTTTTAAAGCAGAGGAGCCAACCCTATAGCTTAACAGATGCCCTTCACAAACCCCCAACCCACTGCTCTGCTTGCCCAGACCGTCTCAAGTCTCTGTATTTTCCTTACAAAATCAGGCCGATGTGAAGCCAGTTATATGAGCCCGCCTCATTTTTGGTGGGCTGGCCCCAGTGGCCTCGCCAGGGTCTTCATGTTGTTCTCTTCTCTCTTGGTTTCATCCCAGATGTCATTAACACACTGTTTGTCCCCTCTTTCAACTCATGAATGAAGACACCCACAGAGACTGGACCTAATTCTGATGCCTGTGATATATCCCTGCTAGATAAACACCTTGAACCATTCCCACCAACCTCCCCACAGCCCATTTGCAGCAAACCCCATAGGGAGAACCCACCAACTGTACCAAGAGATCGTAAATTAAATAAAAAAGAAAGCAGGAAGTAATGTCACCCTGTTAGAGGATGGCTCTGTGTTCATCATGTTTTGTCCTTTTACAACATTTCAACCAATTTTTGGATTTCCCTCCAGTCCTAAATTGATCTGGACACTGTTAATTTCTTCTAAATCTTCCCTTACCTTGTTGGCTGCTTTTCAGAAACAGGTGGCAGGAGTCAATCACAGTGGACCAGTTTAAAACATTGTAAGATACTTCCCTCAAGTGGAGGGAATAAAAATCACTCAACTCTGTGTCACAGGCTCCGTAGCATAGCCCAGGTAGCAGGAAGAAACTGAGAGAGGGACACCTACATGAGGTAGAACCTACCAGCCTGCTTGAGAGGCGTTAGGAGCGCAGAAAAATTACTGGTGATGCTGCAAAATAAACCTTTCTGCTCTGTAAATGTCAGGGCTACAAGCCACCCATGGTATCAGACACCCCACGGGCAACAACCCTTCAAGGCACAAGGACAGCTAATGTACATCTGTGACCAGGTTGTGGAAGTGGCTCGAACACAAGCTGAGATGAGTGACAAGTGCTCCTACAGGGTACTTCAGCGGGAAGGAAGCAGCAGCTGGAGGGGTGAACTATCCAAGTCCTGTCGAATGAGGCTTTTACGCCACCCGGAGCCTGCAGCAGGGCTGCGAGGGATAGAGAGGAACGGGGAGAACCAGACGGCGCGTTGGTGGAGCTGGTGTGGGTGGTATCTCCTCGCCCTGCGGCTGATGTCTGATCTCATGATCACTGTTTTCCTCAAAGCAGGCGATGAAACGTGAAGAAAGAATTCAGATCTCACTGGGGTGGAGGCAGCGGCTCAGCTCCACATACACCAAGCAGGAGAACATTTCATCTCCTGCAAAGGAGAAGAGAGAAGAAGGGGCTCAGCACAAGGCAGGATCTGTCTCCACAACTGATCGGTCCAACAAAGGGACACGCAAACCGTTTATTACTGGAAATTAATTGTGCCATCAAGGCAGCTTGCCTGCAATTAGTCCCGTTAAATATTATCTTTCACGAACTGCAAAATATATAATTAATAAACTTGCCCCCTCGTTTTTGTTAAGTTTCAATGCAAAGACGTTATTACTGAAATAAATCTTCCCAGTGGCGCGTGGCACCGGAGCAGAGGAAGGTGCACGCCTCGCTGTGTGAGATAATTTCCCTTAAGGAAAAAGGAATTATTAGGGAGGAATAATCACCTTGCTTCGTGGGTAAGACTGTGGAGACACCTCACCCTGAGATCGGTTGTTTAAGCTCATGTCTCTTGGAGGCAGGCAAGGAGAATCTGCTTTGGCTGGCAGGGAAGACTTGAGCGGAGGCAGCCAGGCAGCTGTAAGCTCTTCTTTCAATGGCAAGTCTAGAGAAACAGAAAACAAATGTCATTTTTTGATGCACAGGCCATTAAAGCAGCCTTCTGACTACAGAGCTGCTCAGACAGACCTGAGTGGTTGGGCAGGTTCCTCTCTAAGCCTCATGTTCATCCACCTCGCAGGGCTGCACTCGAGCTGCACTACTGTGATTCGCTTTCCCTGTACATCAGAACTCGTTCGATTTGGGGATTTTGGTGATGGCAGTTAAAGCAAAATGCTTCCCGAATGTTGCTGAAATTTGACTCCACGCATAAAATTCCCCTTAGATTGCGTCTCCACTTGTGCTCTTTATCTCACGTTAGCTGCTTGCCAGTTCAACCAGGGGTAATTAAAAGTATTTCCAAAGGCTGTTCCAGGCAACACTTTCCGCCTTGCTGCAGGCTACAGATGCTGGTGGTTTGCCCTGGGCTGCTGGGCTGTGGCCACAAGGCACCTTTTCCAGCCCTCTCACCAGCCTCGTTGCCCTTCTCTGGCCATGCTCCAGCCCCTCAAGGTCCTTCTTGGAGTGAGGGACCCAAAACTGACCCCAGGACTCAAGATGCAGCCTCACTAGGGCTGAAGATTCTCTTCACCAGTGTGTGATTCTGCACCTCAGTTTAACCACCCCTTAAGAATGTTATAAGACCAAACCAATTTGGTTACACAAAAATTTCAGAATAGGTGAATTATCGAGATAAATGACATGTGCAGAAATGTTAATTCAACAGCAACTGAAACCTTCTTGTGTTTCTTACCATCCGAAGACGATGATCCTACCCAAAGAAGAGAGGGGCTGAGTGTACTGTCCCTGCTGAAGACGTGGTGAGAGGATTTCAGGGAACTTCACTTCACCCCCCGGGATCCCTGCTGGACCAGACCAGACCAGAGCAGGAGCGCTGGGGAGAGGAGATGGCCAAGTTAAAGCGACTCAAACTCCCGGGCTGCAGGAGGGGGAGGGAGCAGAGAGGCAAAGCATCTGGCTTCCCCGCTTCCCTAACAGCCTGGCGAGGAGGCTGCTGTCAATTCTGCCTTCTGCCTTGTTGGAAGCAAGGAGAAGTGACAAGAGGCCCTCCAGGCAGGCAGCCAGGAACCAGCAACCCAATCGAGCTACCTCCTGAAACCGGACTATTTTTGGAGACCTTTTTCCCTGAAATTTTTGCCTTTAAAGAACGATTTTCCTCGTGATGAGGGCCAATTGACCAGCCCTGCTCTCCAGATCCCCTCTCCTCGCCGAGAGCGTGACCTGCACACCAGCACTGCTGTTTTCCTGGCCGCTCCACGACCAGCCTGGCCTCTAACACACACACAGAGCTGAAGACGCACGCACACGCGTGCTGAGGAACAAAGAGGGTTATTTATAGCTCCAGGCATGGCTGGAGACAGCTGAACACACCGGGGTGTCCCTCCGCTGGGTAACGGGCAGGGAAGCGACTCGGCAGCTGAATTTCCTCTCGTTGGCAGATTAGGAAGCGGGTGTGGGACAGACGGTCTATCTCCAGGGCTCAGGCCGAGCAGTTATTGGCTGGTGCTGCTGTTCCTCTAACAAGCCCCTGGACAGATCGCTGTAGAGAAATGCAGCTGAATGAACCTTTCGCTGGCAGCAGCAATCTGTCACTTCACGGATCTCTCCCGGCTTCTCAGAGCACAAAAGCTGCGAGTCAGGGGTAGGGGAAAGGTCATTTCACAGGTAGGCTCTGGGAGTTCTCTCTGTTTCTGGGAACGTGCAGCCAGCTTGAGGCACTGTCTGGATGCTGCAGCATGGATTTCAGCTTAACATACGCCTGGCTAGAATTTAAAACGAGGGAATATTTCTATTACAAACCCCTTTTTTATTTTTTTTTCTCACATGGCTTTATACCTCAGCTATTTGGCTTCACTTTGGAGTGGACCCTCGCTGAATATATTCACTGTTTTCCTTATGCGATGTTTAAACCCAGCTCAACCTCTTCGGGTTGCAAGATGGTGAAGGAAATGACGTAGGCACATAGACACTTGCAAGCACCTACAAAGAGCTTACACAAACATATGCCTGCAGAGAGATCTGTTACCAAAAAAAAAACCCAAAACAAAGACAAGCCAATGCAAATAAGCTCAATTATAGGAGCGAATTCATTTGACGGGCTTTATTATTCTGAATTATTAACAAGTTCCAGCAACTTGAGGATGCAATAGCCATGCTCAGGCTTTCATCCAGGCTGACTGGAAGTAGATAACTCCTGCTGATAGGAATCTGGGACAGTTTGGGAGGCAGAAACCTGACACACAATTCTGTCCCCCCCCCCCCAAATATTCCAGGGCAGTGAATCACCCTCTGAGGACACCAGAACTCCCCCTATTTTCAGGAGTGCCAGCTGAAACCTCACCTCCACAGCACTCAAATCTGTTTATGACTTGGTCTGGCTTAGTAAGCCAGTTTTTGGGGCTTTTTTTCAAATTCTTTATTGATTCTACTTTGATGTAGGCCAATAAAGCACATTGATAGAAGCATTTCTGCTGGCTGGTGCCTCTGGTTCCAGGAAAGCCTCTGTGGCAGATATGAAGACAGGTTAAGCACCTTGCAAGAAATACAGGTTGCCCAGTTATCCCACACTCACCACTTCCATTCAAACCATCTCCATGCCTGAAATCAGGAGCAACCTCCTTTCCTCTTCCTGAGGTTCCTATTCCTCCTGCTCACAAGCAGCAGCAGGTACCATTCTCCCCATGTGTCACCTCCTAACACCCCAAGGAAATGTTGGGAAATGTGAGAAGGATTTTCCCAGTCTTAAGAGGAAAAAGCTGCAAGCAGCCACTGAAAGGAGACAAACATTTCCCCACTTCTGGTGGCACACAACCCAACCTTGTGGCATCAGAGCTGGCAGAGCAGGCACTGGTACCAGCAGGGCTTGAGCACCTGGAAATGGGTAAGAAAGAATCATAGAATTGTTTAGGTTAGGAAAGACCTTTCAGATCACTGAGTCCAACCAGTAACACAGCACTGCCAGGACACCACTAACCCATGTCCACAGCTTGGAAACCACACTAGTGCTGATCCAAGCCAGGTTGCTGGTGGCCTTCTTGGCCCCCTGGGCACACACTGGCTCATCTCCAGCCAGCTGCCCACCAGCACCCCCAGGTCCTTTTCTGTCACACAGCTTTCCCTTCCCCAGCCTGCAGCATTGCAGGAGGCTGTTGTGACACAAGGGCAAGACCTGCAACTCAGCCTAGTTGAACCTCATCCCACTGGCCTTATCTCATCAATCCAGCCTGGCCAAATCCCTCTGTAGAGCCTCCCTATCCTCCAGCAGATCAACACACTCACCTAACTTGTCATCTGGAAACTGACTGAGGGTGCCCTCGATCCCCTTGCCCAGATCATTGATAAAGAGATTAAAGGGAACAGGCCCCAGTCCTCAGTCCTGATCCCTGAGGAACGGCACTTGTGACATCCCTGTTCCCATCTGCTGCACAGCAAATTGTTCCAGTGCCACAAAATTCCAGATTAGGCAGCCTGGAATGTATATATGGAATATATATATGGATAGGAGCAAAGTGTCCTTCCAGGAAGGTCCAAGAGTCCTCCAAGGAGGCCACGGCACTGGGTGGCAGTGCCAGGAGCCAGGTCCTGCCTTGGGACACCTCCAGAGGCATCTGAGAGCTTCTGGATTCTCATCCCCTCAAAGCTTCTTGTGGTTACAAAGCACCCGTTGAGTTCTGGTCTTTGTCAGCTGGAGCTCCAGGCAGGGGACTGTCTCCAGAGGAGCTGTTCCCCCAGGGAGGAAGATGAGGGATGCCTCAGAGTGAGCACAGCTACCGCTGTGCAGGGCGAGGGACACGGGGCACTTCCTGCCCCAGTGGGAGCCTTCATGGTGAAGATGTAGCTCATCACTCAGCAAAGGAGAATAAGAGAAAAGAAGATATGGCTTCTGAACCTCCCTGGACCTGCTGCCTCTGCTCGGGCAGGACACCACAGCTCACTCTGCCTCCTTGCAAGTCTCCCAGGGAGCTCCTGCCAGAAGACTAGGGGGCAGAAGGGGCAAAGGACATTTAATTACCGTCAGACCACAGGCACCAAACTTCAGGTACCTCCTTTATCAAAAGAGGAGCTGAAAAGCCTCCTGTCTCCTCGAAGAGCACCAACAAGGAGGAGGATTCCCTGCCCTTTCACCCCCACGAGCTCTGTGGGTGGGCAGCCGCGCGCAGGTGACGGACAGGCGGACAGGACAGGAAAGGACAGGACAGGACAGGACAGACAGCCCAGGCTTCCCGGCCCTTCACCCAGGCATTCCGAGGCCGTCGGTCGCTCGGGCTGTCTCCAAAGGGTGCCAGCACACTGTGACACACCTCCTGCTTTCCACCCCATGCTCAGGCCTTGATGTTATCCCCGAGAGGCGGCGTCAGAGCTTCAGGACCTGCTCGGAAGAATGAGGCCAAATTCCCGGCTTTGCTGCCTCCCCACTCCTCCCCTGCTTTCCCTTTTCTGGGAAGTTTTCCCATGCTGAGCCCTGCTGTCCAGCCGAGCTCTTCGGGCACGGGACAGGGAGTGAGAGACACAGGCAGGGAGGAGACCCACGGACACGGAGGGAGGATGATTATCCTGTGGAATGCCTCGAACAAAGCCTCTGACATCCAACTCATGCATCCTCTGAGGCTCTGAAAAGCCCTTGCCAGACATGGGCAGGCTGCCAGCTTCCTTGGCACTCCTCCTTGCCATGTCAACAGCCCGGTGCCAAGGCCAGGCTGGAAACCAAAGCCGACTGCTTGGCAAACCCCCACACCCCACTTGGGGATGCCACAAGGCTGGGAAGAATCAGTGGCAGCAAATATTTACCTGGGGCCAACTTCAGTGCAATGACTGAAGGGGTTCCCTTGCCTGGCTTCCACCCTCCCAGTCCTCCCACACTCCTCCCAGTCTCGGGAACCAGGCAGCAATGGGGGCAGCTGAGAGCCCCCCGGGACACCCCAGAGCATGCCCGGGTACACTGCACACAGGCTTTGCAGGACTTCAAGGGGCCTACAGGAAAGCTGGGGACAGAGTTTGGAGCAGGGCCTGTTGAGACAGGACAAAGGGGGGTGGTTTGAAACTAAAAGAAGAAGATTGTGACTAGAGAGAAGGAAGAAACTGTTGACAGAGGGTGGTGAGCCCCTGTCCCAGGTTGCCCAGAGAGGTGGTCGCTGCCCCATCCATGGAACCATCACAGGTGAGGTTGGCCAGGGCTCTGAGCAACCTGCTCTTGTTGGGGATGTTCTCTGAGCAAGCTGCTCTTGTTGGGGATGTCCCTGCTCCCTGCAGGGAGGTTGGACTAAATGAGCTTTAAAAGTCCCTTCCCACCCAAACCAGTCTGGGATTCTGTGATATGGTTCCTAAGTCTCAATTTCTGTCCAGAAGCTCAATTCCTCCAGGTTTTCAGGGCTCTGTATGGTTTCTCTCCTTTACTCCTTTTACAACCATCCTGTTCAGTAAAAAAAGAGCTGACTGAAGCTCTTTGGGTCTCCAAAGACTATTCTATCACATCAGTGCTGACAGGGCTGGGGCTGCCAAACTGAGTTATCACAGGTCCTGCCCTCCCCTGCTGTTAATACCTACTCACCAAGGGAGCACTGGTCCAGCCCAAGTAGAGAAGGTCAACCCTAAGCTGCAGACGTCACCCCCCATTCGGGAAAGAAGAGGAAAACAAATATATTCCAGACATCTCCCCTCTCTAGACATCTCTGGAAAGTCATCATTGAGCTCCCCCGCTCCTCCCCAAGGAGGTAATGACTTTTAAGGACTCACAAACTTCTCACGATCAGCTAACCTTGCATCAAAGAGACTCCAGCCAGACGTTGTCCCCAACAGCACCCATGTCACAACATCTGGCACCCCTTCCTGTCCCACTCCAACCCCCTCCTGCCCACTCCCTTCCCGTCAGCAGGACCCACACGACTGTGCAAGCAGAGAGGTGAAGTTGATTCAGATGCAGTTCAAGAACTGTGAGCTGGGACTGCACCTACTGAGGAAAGGAGGCGGATTCAGCAGGGAGTAGAACCAGAGCAGGTGTTCTCAGGCAGGAACATCGTTCACTCCAACTCAGGAGCTGTTCAGGGAGAATGCTCCTGTGCGAGAAATATCAGCTGAATGCTGAATTGCTGGCTCCAAAATGTTGAGGAAAAATGGACACCTCTTCCCAGCTCTGGTCACTCCCTGGTCTCATGCAGCTGCCAGACCGAAAAAGATAGGTGGCTGAAGCTTGGAAGTCATTTTCCACCACATCCTGGTAGCCCAAAGCCCAGAGTAAAGCAAGGCAGAACCAACACGCAGCAAAGCCATCTGCACTCGAGGAGAGCAGCTGAAACATCTGCAGCATCTGGCCAAACATGGGATTGACAAAGGGTTTTTCTGCCCTGCTGTGTCCTCTACCCAGCTGCAGAAGAGCTGAAAAACCCCAAGTTCACACCCTGGATGTTCTGAAGCTGAATGGCACCCAGCCACCAATCGCAGGACTTGGGCTTCATGGCTACCCAGCACCACAAACCAAAGGTCAGACCTAAGCAGCTCTGGTCAAACCTCGTGCCTGTGTTTTACAGCATGAACAACAACCCGGCAAGGACTGATGTGCTCCACAGGATGAGAGCTGGTGAATTAAGAGCCTAGAAAGATGTTGTCCAGGTGGGTACCAGCCCGGAAGCCTCAAACCACCCAGAACGTGGACTTGAGCATGAAGCTTTCAGAAATAGGGTGTTGTTCTTTGATCTTCAAGACTCCCTGGGAGATATGGGGCAGAATAAAAGGGGCTTGACCACGAGGACTTGGGTGGATCCTCAGATGTGGAGGTTTCTGGAGGTGGAAGGGTCAGCAGAGAGGAGGCATGGGAAACAAAAGCAGGCACCTGAGAGACAATCACAGATTTCTGAGCCAAAATTCCCTTTCCCATGTGTCTCTGCAGTCCCCCCTGGCCTCTGCACCGTGGTTTGAGGACAATCTGACCTGGAGCCTGAATAATAGGAGTAAGCAGTAGACCAGCAGAAAAAAGATTGCTGACACTTACTACTGCTTGCTATCAGAGAGTTATTGGTACTTCAGAACCTTTGTTTCCCTGAGCCACACTGTGCAAGTGCCAGTGCCTTTGGTAGATTTAATGGTCCAGTTATCACAGGCTGTGTCACCTCCTCCTCGTTCTACATGACAGGACCTGCTCTCCTGCCTTCCTGCCCCTCTCCTGTTCTGCTAGGAGGCAAACACACCTCTGCCGCTCCTTCACGGGTAGTCTTCTTTTTAACCTCTCCCATGCTCAGGGACTGGTGTGGGCTGGGGGAAGCCAGACAAGTGGAAGAGGCAGATTCTGGGCTGAGAATCTCATCCTGAAGATGGCTAGCTGGGAGTGGGGCTTCCTCCCTGGGTGAAAACCTAAGCTTTTACTTAGTGCAAACCTCTCTCTAAGGAATATCCTGCAAATATTCCAGAAGCAAAGAAACTAACATTTGGTGCATGGCGGCTTGCAGAGCAACACCTGAGCAGGGCCACGGGGAGAGTTAGAATCACAGAACCATCAAGTTGTTTTGGTTGGAAGGGACCTTTCAGATCATCAAGTCCAACCATGACCCCAGCACCTGCCAGGTCCCCACTGACCCATGTCCCTCGGCACCACATCTCCACGGCTTGGAAACCCCTCCAAGGGATGGGGACTCCACCACTGCCCTGGGCAGCCTGACACAGCCCTGGACAACACTGGCAGAGCAGAAATTGTCCTCAGGTCCAACCTAAACCTCCTCTTGTGCAGCTTGAGGCCATTTCGTTTTGTCCTATTGCATGTTCCTTGGGAGAAAAGCCTGACCCCCCTTCACTCCAACCTCCTTGCTTTGCTCCCCTCTAAACCCTGCCCTGGGCTAAACTCTTCCTTCACCCCCTGGCTCTATCTCCCCAGGGGAACAACATCCTCATTCCCACAGGGCGGCTGCCCAAATCACAAAGCAAATGGGAGGACACCGTCTCAGCTGACGCGCTGACCGATGCTTCTCCTGCAGAATTGTGATTCTGCCACTAATAAATATTGATCTTTTGCTTCCTGTGTAGCACTGCAATAAAGAGTGACTGAAATATCTGCCAGCACTGAGCTCCCTCCCTGCAGCCACCAGGCAGCAGCTCCCCTTGGTGTTTCTTACTGTCCTCACATCTGTCTGAGCCCAGGTGACACCGGTGCCAGAGCACCAGCACCTCCCTGAGCATCCACCTGCCCTTACCCTTCCTGTCCTCTGAAGGGTCCTTATTAGAGAACCGTTTTGGCTGGAAGAGACCTTCAAGATGGAGTCCAAGTGTTCAGAGTGCTTCTGGGTCTCCCAGGAGTGCAGAGGAGGTGGCTGTGCTTGAGAACACACAGTGCGAGCTCAGCCACAGGCCTGCAGCAGCTGGATGCTGACTGGCACTCCAGGCAACTCCTGCACGGTTCATATTTTGGGACTAGATTCATTTCCTTCACAGTTTTCCCTTCTCCTTTCATTTCCCTGTTTTGGAGGAGCTGCTGTAAATGCCTCCTGCTCCTTTTCCTTTTCAGGCAGGCAGGGACCTGCCCTGCCTTCCGTGACCTGTGGCAGTGGCCAAATGGTGTTTGGGTGACCCAAGACTTGGGATCGTGCCCCACTTCCCATCCTCCCAGCACAGAAATTGCTGCCACCAGCAGTTTTAAGCTGTCCTGTCTCCCCCTTCCCTGTGCAGACAACTGAGAAGGCATTTAAAGCAAAAAAAAACTACAAATCAAGACACTGCCCCTGAATTATGGAGCTTAAAATATGACGGCATCTCACCCAGCCTGTGAACGGGCTCACCGAAGAGCTCCCCTAGCCTGAGACCCTCCCCTTCGCCACTCCCCTCCTGGGACAACTGGAGAGGCAAAGAGCTGCTGTTCCAGCAGATTTGCAGGAGTGGGAGTTGAAGAATCAATGAAGCTCTGCAAGCCGGTGGGGAAAGTCATTCTGCACCTCCTGACACCAGGAATAAATGATTCAGCGGGGAAGAAAGGGAAGAAAAAAAAATCCAACAACCCTCAAATGAGGCTGGAATTACCCACTGGAGAGATATTTCATCTTGAGGAATTGTGTTTGCTGCAGCCTTCGTCTCACTGAGCCACAGCAAGGCTTTAATATCCAGCCAAAGGTCAGACTGAGATGGGAAGTGCCCCTCGCTTGGGGCACATTGGGACACAGAGCAGAGCCCCTCGAGCCACAGAACCCTTCAGGTTGGAAGAAACCTTTCAGGTCATCCAGCCCAACCGTGCCCCAGCACTGCCAGGGCACCAATAAACACATCCGTCAGCACCATGTCTCCACAGCTTCCTGCCTCCTCTTCACCAGGGCAGATATGAGGAATGAAACATCCAAGAGAGGAACGGAGGGAACTGAGCCCTTCTGTAGCACCCACTGTCCCCCCAGGAGGGAACAGGGCAGGTCAGTGAGCTGAGCAGAGGGAGATTTTACCTAAGCCAGAGCTGAAAATCTGCTTCAGCTTTGTTTGGGCTTTATAGCAAAACTGGTTCCAAGCTACAGGTAAACTCCAGACCCTGCTGTGAAACCAGAACATTTGAGAACCAGCACCTCTCCTGACAGCCTCGTGCCTTCCACCTTCCGCCTCAGTTATCCACCATGACCTGAAGCCCTCCTGCTTTCCTTTTCTGGGCCATACTGAACTCAGCCAATGCTCCTCCACCCTGCCCAGTGATCCCAGCTGGTCCTTCAGCCCGTTTTACCAGCCACGATGGGCAACGCACCGGTTTCTGTGCTGGTGTGGACCAAAACCCACTGGGGAGTCACCTGAAACTGCCACTGACATTTTCACTGGTGCCTTAAGCCAGATTTCATTATGTGCAGAAGGATTAAATTTAGCTAAGGTTAAGATGAGATAATTATTTGTTCAAATATTTACAGTTAAGGCTCACCAGCAAGTCAACAGGTTTCTGCTGGACAATGCTCAAGGCTCACAAAGGAAGACAGGGATTTTATGTGGTATTTAAAACATCCAGAGACGTCCAAAATTCATCCCTCTGGATTGTTCCTTGGCCAGGTTGGGGCTGTACCACACATCCCTGCCTCTGAGGGAAGCAGGAAGAACTTCCTGGCCTTTTTTTTCCTAATAATGGTGAATGTGTGGATATGGCCAGAGCGGGTCAGCAGCCCCTCACGTGGTCATGCTAACAGAGGAGGTGGAGATCACCTCTCAACTGCAACCAGCAGCCACATCCTTGGGAAGCCAGCCCTGTGGAGAAGGGGGTCAGATTCCTAATCCCCCCATCTGTCTCTGTTGTGCTGTTTCTGGATGCAAGACTTCCCTGGCAACGAAGCAGATGTGTCATCTGGAGACCTGGTCCTTTCTATTCAGGATGTGTCAATCCAAGGCTCAAACTTGTGGTTGGCAGGGAACAGGGGCAAACAGCAGAACGATGCGTTGTCAGCTCCTGAGAGCCCAGCACGGGGCAGCCAGGCCAGCCTAGAACACCCAGAGGGGAATGTTTGAGCACAGAGGCAGCACCTCAAGGGCCCATCACAGAGTTAAGCTGCTCAGGCTTAAGCACAGTAACAGAAAATCAAAAAAAAAGCAAGACAGGGAGTGTTCTGTGGCATTTGGGCTTTGTTCCCTCCTCAAGAAGGTCTGTTGACCATCCCTAGGTGCTTCCTGGACGCCATGCTCTCTTGTTTGAGTACCAGCCCTGCAGCTACTTGGCAGAAGCAATGTCGCCCCGGCAGAAAGAAGCCTGAGCTCACACCCACTGCTGCACGAGACATCCGGGAGCTTGAGGAACATCCTTCACCCACCCAGAAGCTCCTGACTGCTTCTAAACATTTCTGTTTGCTGCTCCCCCTACCCTTAAACCCTCTTTTTGGCATGTCAACCTCAACTTCATGCTTCTCTCATCCAATCCTGTGACTGTTCGTGCCTTCAGTGAGAGCATTTGAGGTTTAATGGTTATCTGGGACTTCAGTACAGCTCAAGTTTGACAAAGCTTCTGTGGTAGATGCAGAAGCTCAGGTAGAAATTGCCCTTCCCTGCCCCTTTACAAAGGTCAGGGGGTGGTGGAGGGAAGCTGATAAGCATGGGCTGAACCCCTGGTGAGGAGCTCTGAAGGAAGAGCAGATGTCTCTAAAATTTATTCCCACAGGTCGAAAGCTGAGTTGATTTAACAGCCTCCTTGCCCTGGGTGGACAATCAGCTTCCCCAGGGAGTCTGAGGCTTCCTGAGGCTTTTCAAACAGGCAGAGCTTTTCTGAAATGAAGCTCCTACCTTTGAAGGTTTCTTTTCTACTTCTCAGCACCCTGGGCATCTCATAAGCAAGGCCTCTGCTCACACAGACTCTGTCCTCTCACGCGACCACGTCCTGCACAGATGTGGCAGCAGCTGCATCTCATGCCAGCTTCCCTCCCTGCTGGAAGCAGAAACACTTCCACGCAGGCATGGTGTGCCAGTGTGACCCTGGTGCCCTCCCCAAGCCCACCAGGCTCGCAGGGAACTCAGGAGCATACACAACCCCCTCCTCACCACCTTCCTCTCCAGCAAGGCAAGCCACAGACCTACAGCATTCCCTCCATGCTGCTGAAGAAGGAAACACCGAGGGGGGAATGCAGACAACATCCTAAACAAATCTCCTGTTTACAAAGTCCCCTGTAAACTGTTTACACTGCTCGGGAGAAACCAGGGAGGGATGAACAGCATTTCATCCCTCATTGGGATGGAGCGTGTTCTTCCCATTGCTCCTGCAGGTCTGGGAAGGGTGCAAATGTACGAGGGAGAAGAGGCAGCAAAATCCCAGCACCACTCAATCCCCCAACACGCCAGGACCTCTGGTCACCTCGGCACCCCAAGGGAGGTGGCATGTCCCGTCTCAGCTGCACGAGTGGGGCCAAGCTCCGGCTCCAGAGCAGTGCCCGGGTTGGCCAGGGGCTGCTGGCTGAGCTGACGCCCAGCTGCTGGAGGAAGCAGACCTAAAGGAGCCAGCCCTGAACGTCCCCTGGAGCTCCTTGGCTCTGGGACGCATGTGAAGTGTCCTGTGACTCTCCTCCCATGAAGGCGCAGTGTGTGGCTCCCAAAGGCCCTATTATACACATCTATTAAAAGCGGTTAAAAACGAGGCCTCAGACATCACTGAGAACATTTGGGAGTCCTGGCACAACATAAAGGCCTCTGTGTGCCTCTCACCTGCCCCACTTCCTGCCTGTGGAAGCCTCTTTGCAGTGCCTGTGTGTGCAGCCAGCTCAGCTGGGCCACCTGTGACCAGCCACTGTGTGCCCCTGGCCTAGCGTCACCTCCTGGGCCACTCTGGGGCATGAGTCTGGGGTAGGATGATGAAAAACCAAAGCACGTGGGCAAACTCACCCCTCGGGTGGTGAAGAGCATGTGGAAGGAGGGAAGGAAACTGCGTTGCTCCATCAGCATGGGAAAGAGATGGTGCTCCACGTCCACTCTCCACCGTAGCACCAGGAGTCCACTGTCAGAGTCGGCCCTGCCTTCACTTCTCCACCCAGCTGGTCCTCCCAGGCACAGTTGTGACCTTTTCATGATGAGGAAGAAGAAGGAAGGTCCCCTCAACAGAGCGGAGTGACCCAGGCATCATGAATGGCAGAGGAATCTGGAAGGTCTCTCAAAGGCTGAACTAGAAGTAAAAAAGGGAAAAAAAAAAGAACAACAAAACATTCTCAGGCCAACACAGAACAAGACTGTCAGGTTCCTTTCCTGAAGCAGAAAAAAAAAATCTAAAAACATTTTTCAGAACCAACTGCATAGACTGGCCAACCCAGAAGAAAATTGGTTTGGTTTTGGTTTCAGAACCTTTTGTTCAGTTAAACAAAGTCTGCCAGCTAAACTTCTGAATAAAATGGCTCTACAAAATGAAAACTTGAGCTACTTTTAAAGAAAAAACACATCAGAAAGGACTGAAGCCCTAATCCCACACGAGTGCTGGGTGGGTTTCCTGAAACAACCACTGAATCTCACCAGGTTTTGCAAATAGCTTTGCTTGACCCCTGTACAGGCTGCAGTGACAAAGCACCTTCAGATTCAAGTCCTGTCAGAGGAGCATCAACCCGTGGGGACACCCCAGTGCTCCTCAAGCCTCACAAACCCACTGGAGGAGCAGATAAACACAGCTTAAATTTCATGCTAGTGTCTTTGGGCTTCCTTCAGTGTGCACCAGTGCCTGGCTGTGTCTGTACTGCAGGTCACTTCTCTTGGCACAACCAGCTTCTGGTTCTGCTCCAGAATCAGCCACCTTCCAGAGCACTGGAAGGGGAAAGAGATTTCTTCCTGCAACACCTTTGGTGTGATCATCTTGCCCAAAAGATCCCTCAGGCAAAGGTGGAGAGGAGCTCAGCAAAGTCATCTCCCACAAACTCATGTAGCCTGATGGGACAAGCTGATCAGAGAGCACATGGGTCCTGTTGATGGCCAAGGTCTCTCTTAAATCCATGAAGAATCTCTCCTCTTCCTGTTCCCAGGGGTTTTATTACTATGAATCATTCAAACACCACCAAGAAGACCACAAATTAAACCTCACATTTTCCCAGCATGAAGCTCTAGTCCCATATGTTTGGTGGTGCCCCAAAAATCATAGAATCACAGGCTGGTTTGGGTGGGAGGGGACCTCTAAAGACCATCTGGTCCAACCCCCCTTCACGGAGCAGGGACATCTCCAGCTAGAGCAGGTTGCTCAGAGTCCCGGCCAACCTCACCTGGGATGGTTCCAGGGATGGGGAAGTGACCACCTCTCTGGACAGCCTGGGCCAGGGGCTCACCAACCTCAGTGCCAACAGTTTTCTCTTTCTCTGGAGGTTTTAAACTTGATTTTAAAATCTCCCTTTTTGAGTTCCTAACCACCCCCCCTTGTCCTGCAGCTTGCCCGAGGTCAGGGAGTGCCACAGCTCAGAAACTAAGGGGCAAAGACAGACCAGAAGAGGAGACACTGGAGGTCACCGTTGGAGCAGAGCCCTCCCCAAGCTCCATGGGGAACAGCACCTCTGAAGTCCAACCCAAGTAATAAGATGAGCTTGTAGGGGGAAAGATTCATCATTATTGGCAGCCGAGAATGTGAAGTCTAACAAAAGCCAGAGGGGTTGTTTTATTACAGCCCGACTGCGGCTGGGTAGACAACCTTAGCTAAGAATCATTAAACCTATTGCAGGAATAAATTTTCTTGGAACCAAACCATAAAATGGGAGTAAAATCCTCTTAAGCCAGCAACAGCTCCTAATGGAACAGACATTATTATTTTTTTGCAAACCAAGGAAAAAAAATTAATAAAATTGCTTTAGATTATCGAGTGAATAGATTAGGCTCCGAAATGGAAAATATTTACTCAAGCAAAACCTGCTTAATTTAATACCTGCCTCAATTAATCTTTAAGTTGGGGATGATAATGGAACAGAATAATGACATTTTATGCTTGTGCAAATAGGGATTTGTGAACCCTATTTGCCCAGAATTCAGGTAGAAGCAGGAGCATGGAGGAAACCTTTACCTTGCTAACCACAGGTACAATCAGTGCTGCTGCCTGTGCCAGGGATGAGTCTGGCAGCAAAGACATGCCTGGAATAGAGGAGGTGAAGCCAAGGTCCTTCCTCCCCACCTGGCATTAAAGTTCCTGAAATGTCTGACCAGGAGGTCACTGCTCAGTCAAATATGAAAAATACTACAGAAAAAATGGAGGTTGTTTCTTTGTGAAGGTGGGGGCAGAACAGCCAGTTAAAAGCCAGATGAACTCTGTTTCTTCACACCCAGGTGTGAAAATAAACCTGAACTGACCTCCTCAGCTCCGCTGTAAGGCCAGGCTGAGAGAGTTGGGGTTCTTCAGCCTGGAGAAGAGAAGGATCCAGGGAGACCTTCTGGTGGCCTTTCAGGACTTCAAGGGGCCTGTCAGGAAGCTGGGGACAGACTTTTGAGCAGGGCCTGTTGGGACAGGACAAGGGGGGATGGTTTGAAACTAAAAGAGGGAGATTTAGGCTAGATGGAATGAAGACATTTTTGATGCTGAGGGTGGTGAGCCCCTGGCCCAAGTTGCCCAGAGAGGTGGTCGCTGCCCCATCCCAGGTGAGGTTGGCTGGGGCTCTGAGCAACCTGCTCTAGCTGGGGATGTCCCTGCTTAGTGCAGGGGGGTGGGACTAGGTGACCCCACCCAAACCAGTCTGGGATTCTATGAAACGGGAGTTTCCAGCACAAGTCTACGAAAAGGACAATATGACAGTAAAGAGAAGATGACAGAAGATAAGGATTGTGCCTTCCATCAGTTCTTTCTCCTTTGCAGGTCCCTACTAGGTGTCATAGCATGTGCTTGCTGTCTCCCATGGGCCCACATGTGAGGGTGGCTGCAGGGACATAAATGAGAAAGAGAGAAGTGGATTCAATCTTGAAAACCTCCTTATTCTGAAGTGAAAACACGGAAGGTCAGCAGACAGCAACAGAGAAGGTAAGGGGTATTTTAGGCGCAAATAGCTCTTTAACCCAGCTAAGACACAGAATCCTGCAACAACAGCAGCATCAGAGTCCATCACAAAGAGAGATTCAACATGAGTCAGGAGCAAGTAAAGGCTGGAGCTTGTCAGGAGATGCCAAGTCAGCAGGATTAGGGGCAAACCTCACAGGGTGGCTGCAGTCCTGAAGGCCTGAGGAGTCAAATTGTGATGAGAGAGCCACGCAGGCATGAGAGGAGACACCATAGAAACCACAGTCCTCCTCCTAAAGGCAGAGGTGAATTACAGCCCAAGAGATGCTTCCCAAATCACCCCTAGGTCCCAAAAACAATTGCTGGGAGGACGGCGAGTGACGCTGACTGACAAGCCGACGAGATTGTCTGTGGGAAAGAAAGGAGAGGGGTAATCTTGTTGTCATGTATTGCAGGGGGGTGTAGCTAAAATCACAGCCTGAGGAAATGCCAACGGAGCTGCTGTGGGGCATTCACACACCCGGGGAATCTGTGGGAGGAGAGCTGGAGTTCCTGTGTTTGACAGGGGCAGCGCAACGGGCCTGGAAATGGGGGCTCAGACACAAGACCTGCGAGCTCAAGGAGTGGTCTCCTGCCCTCTGCTCCCAAGAACCCAAACACCCAGACTAATAATTCAGGCTTCTGAATGATTAGGCTGCCCTCCCTCGTTAGAGGCTGTACAATGGTCTCATCTTGCTGAGGGACAGCCCCACACTCAGGAGGATGTGGACACGTCAAGGATGTGCTTCAAGGCTGTGGAGGAGCACCAATAGGTGCCAAGGCAGACGTGGAGACGTCAAGAAAGGCAGTGGGGAAGAGGAAGCACAAGATTTACAGCTCAGCTCTGATTGTCCTAAGCTGAAGCCAGGAGGTGGGTGTCCACGAAGTGCTGTCAGAAAGACAGACTGTGAATGAATTTGGGCAGGGCAGGACAGGCTAGAAGGCAAGAGATGGCTCTGAGTCATCAGAAGGAGGCTTGATATGCAGAGTTGGTAAATAAGGTCACCCAGAGAGGGAATGCAGAGGAGGAGGAGGGCTGGGTGAACAGCCAAGGATGGAGCAGGTGAAGTATCCATGAAGCAGGTCAGGGACAGCATCAGCTACATCACTGCAGGAACAACCCTCTGCTACCCTGTGAGCAGAGGGGAGGCAACATACCCCCACCAGCTAACCCTGTCCTTGGAGGCAAACGTGTCACCCCAGATACCAACAAGAAACTTGGAAAGGGCTCAGGAAGCTGCTGGGTCCTGGTTCTCAAAGAGCAAATTTCTGCCTCAGTTTCCCAGGAGCCACCTGCATTGCAGCTGCAGAAACCATTTCTGGAGGGTAAGGCTTCCCTGTGGAGATGAGAAACCTTCCAGTGGCTTCTCTCACCTGAGCTTGTGACAGCTACATGCCAAGTACTGTAGAATTGTTTTGGTTGGAAGATACCCTCAAGCTCATTGAGCCCAACCACTCCCCCAGCACTGCCAGGTCCCCACTGGCCCATGTCCCTCAGCACCACATCTCCACGGCTTGGAAACCCCTCCAGGGATGGGGACTCCACCACTGCCCTGGGCAGCCTGGGACAGCCCTGGACAATCCTGCCAGGAAAAAAATTGTTCCTCAGGTCCAACCTAAACCTCCCCTGGGTCAACTTGAGGCTGTTTCCTCTTATCCTGGGAATACACCTCATCACCAGTCTGCTGGGTGGCCTGCAGCCAGGGTCTCCTGGTTGCTGCAGATGGGCCTGAGGAAACATCTCAACCCCAGGGAGGGACTGGAGGGGCAAATCTGGGAAGCCTGGATTCATAAAGGGACCATACGCTTCCCAGTCTTACTGGAGACATTTATGACCTCTCAGCCTCGTTACCACAGAGGAGAATACATCCAAGTAGAGCCTATCTAGAGTAGATTTCCTTGGGAACCCCTGGGAAGTATCTGTTTGCCCCTAACCCTTATTTACCCTGCTCGTGGCTCCATGTAGTCCCCAGCCCAGGATCCACACAGGCACAGGATCTGCCCCTTGCTAGCTTTCTAAAAAGCTAACAAGGTTAGACCTTTGCAGCAGCACCTCCAAGCTGAGTCCTGATGGGCCCCATCAGCACAGTGTGGGCTTCTGGCTTACCACTTCATTCAGGGACAGCCCAGAGGTGGGTTATTCCTCACGTGGAGCCATGTGAAATGCCGGGGTTTGAACCCCGAGCCCCGAATTAAGGTTGACATATGGGTGATTCCCACAGCCCTTCATAAAGAGGTGGTGAGTTTGCCTTATAGCTTCCCCCCAGGGTGCGGCCG
>NW_008621465.1:0-11498 GCF_000691845.1 Merops nubicus | reverse complement strand
GTGTTATCATTTTTGTTGGGCCTGGTCATTAGTAAAACACCGTGCTGGATCAACGTGGCACACGGAGCAAGGGTGAACTACTGGGGAAAACCCTGACAGAGAGCCTCCAATGCACTTACAGAAGGACTTAAAGAGCAGATTAACTCCAGGGGTTGAATTATTTGGATTTTGGGGTTTTTAATTTCAAAATGTCCAAAGACTGCGTAGACACTCTGGTGACCTTGAGGCAGCAATGCAGATAAGTGAGCTGGAGAGGAAGGCTGCTGCCCGTGCACCACGAGGACACCCTCCTCACAACTGTGGTTGGATGGTAGCCTAGCTGAGATCAACAGTATCTGTTTCACTGTGCTGATGGTTGTACTGGTGTGCCTTGCTGTAGCTCCTTGGGCTGACTCAGGACATCTGCTCACTGTTTCCCACCTCTGCTGCTTTCTCTCCTGGCGAAAGAAAATTTCCTCGGGGGTTATTTTGGTTGTCTTCATGTTTTGGTCTCTACTCAGTGCCCCTGTGCTCTGCTCCCAATTCCAGCCATGTGGAGCATGACAAGGGGAATGCGCACCTACAGCAGATACACCCTACGCACTCTTCACAGCAGTTACACAGCACAGCTCTGGCCACAAGAGCTGTGAAAGAACCTCCCACACAGCACACCAGCAGGGGGAAGGTCCTGCAGACACGTGGGATGAGCAGCCTCCACATCTCCAGCACTGCAGGCTTCTCCAGGCCCAGAGTACTGCAGGACCACGTGCTAAGCAATGTTCTGGTGTGATGCAGGGGAGCGTCTCCGTGCTGGGCTCCTGAGCCTGGCACGTGCATCCATACAGCTGTGACTCGTTGCATCTCCTGCTGCCCCAGGGACCACCTTCTGCTGAGCACCTTTAGAGGTGCTCGACCACAGGGTGATTAACTCACTCAAGCCATCATCTCTCAAGCGGCTTTTCTCAAAGTAGGGTTAGAGATGCTCTGGAAGCTGCAGCATCTATAGCTTGAGACCTTTGCATGGCTGTCGAGAGTCAGGTGGTGCCGTTCCTAGAAGGTGAATAAATTATTACTGCAAATTACCCTGATGAAGTGGCTTTTATTAGAAAGCCAGACACAAAGGGAGCTTGCTGATTGGCCAGCAGTGATGTCATCCCCAGCACGGCACTCAGAGATAGGCATTTTCTCCTCTCTATTTCCTGCATAATCTCCAGTTTCTACCAGCAACAGACCCCCCAGCAGAGCCTTCCACCCCAGGAGCGTGAAGGGGGGTCTGGACTTCTCCAATGGTTGGGTCAAGCAAAGTGGCCTTTGTTCCTCTCCCTAGCAATGAACCTAAAGCTAACAGTTTTCACCCATAAGGGCACCGTGTGCTCTTGCTCTGCTACAAACCCCACTGCTTCATTTTCTTAGGTGGGTAGCAGAGAAATGGGCTTTTTTTTTTGGCTAGCATGGTCCTAAAATCATGCTGATCATGGAGATTTACCTATTCACAAGCCACAGACAAACAGCCTGGGTGTCCCTCTGAGGTGAGAATGGGGGTTTTGGAAACAGCCAGGAAGCAAGCTCCCAATCAATGATTTCTTTTGTAAGTTCCACAGTTTGGTTTCTCCTCCCAGCAGAGCCAGAGCGAGGTCCTCAGCAAGGCAGGCTTGGTGACCACCACACTGTGTGGCAGCGTTTCCTCCCTACTTGGATGTCCTACCAAACTCTGGAAACTTGCCCAGCAAACCTTCCAGCTGTCATAGAATCATCAGATCCTTAAGGTTGGAAAAGACCTTTAAGATCAGCAACTCCAACCACCAGCCCAGCACTACTGTGACCACTAAACCATGCCTCCAGGTGCCACATCTACATGGTTTCTGAAGCCCTCCAGGGCTGGGGACTCCACCACCCCGCCTGGGCCAAGGCCTCACCACTCTGGCAGGGAAGAAATTCTTCCTAAGATCCAATGGAAACCTCCCATGGTGCAACTTCAGCCCATTTCCTCTTGTCCTATTGCTGGTTCCTTGGGAGAAGAGACCAACCCCCACCTCACCCCAACCTCCTGCCAGGGAGCTGTCGAGAGCCAGAAGGTCTCCCCTCAGTCTCCTCCAGACTAAACAACTCCAGGTCCCTCATAAGACAGGTACCCCAAACACCTCCTCAGTTTCACTGCCTTTCTCTGGACCCACTCCAGCCCCTCAATGTCTTTCTTCTACTGTGGCACCCAAACCTGACCCCAGTTCTCAAGCTGTGGCCTCCTCAGTGCCATGACCACTTCCTTACCCCTGCTTGCCACACCACTTTTGATCCAGGCCAGGATGCTGGTGGCCTTCTTGGCCACCTGGCACACACTCGCTCATCTCTAGACAACTGCCTACCAGCACCTCCAGGTCCTTTTCTGGCAGGCAGTTTCCAGACACAATTCCCCCAAGCATTGCCTGGGATTGTTGTGACCCAAGTGCAGGACCTGGCACTTGGCCTTGTGGCTCATACAATTGAGCTTGGCCCATCGATCCACCCTGTCCAGGAAACTTGAATCAGTCCTGGATGCAACCCCAGCACAGCTTGAACAGTAGAGCCCTGTGCACCCAGCAAGCAGAAAAACACCCCCTGCCCCACTGAACTGGAACCACCTCTCCAGCTGGAGCAGCTCTGTGAAGCCTCTCCAGGCCGTGGGCAGCTCTGCAGCTCCCTCCAGCAGCACTACTGAGGTCCTGGCCTCCAGCAGACATGGGCAGGGTGGAGGGTTTGGAGATCTCCGCTACCTCCTCCCTTGGTGGTGGAGCACTGAGGTGTGGTTTTGGCCGGGCAAGCCAAACCTCCAGCCCTTGGAACGAGCTGCTGGACAAACCCCATGCTCTCCTCTGAGGCACACAGCACAGATCCTGAGCTGACCTCCACAGCTTGCCTGGTCCCCTCTGGTGATGGCTCTCGAGTCATTTGTCCTCCAAGGGCAGGAACCAAACCACATGGAGCATTGGGAAGATGTCCTGGAAAACCCCAGACAGTTGCAGTGCTGAACTGGACACCAAGGACTCCTGGAGAGCTCAGGCACAGCAGGAAGCTCAGAACAGCCTTTGGAGGCTGAACTACTGCCCAGAACTAGATCAAATTCCAAACCTGCAATCTCTAGTGATGTGGGAGGAAATAAGTGAATAACTGCTGCTAATTAGAACCTTTGCAAGCATCCCAAATTAATTGCTCTGAATAATCACCCGCCACCAGCAGCCCTGATCCAACAGGAGAGGAAACAGCTGCCCAGAGAGATCTAGATTCCTCCCATAAATTCTTCAAACCCATGACTGGGATGAATGTTTTATGGAACCGAGGTCCTAAGCACAGCTAGGGAAGTTAGGTGGTTTCTCCGAACTTGATGAGACCAAGCCCCATCTCTGTGTGCTGCAGCCAGCAGCTCCTCCTGGAGAGAGGCCACCAGACCCTGCCAGGCTGGAGGGCCAGGCTGCTCCAGGCGAGCAGGTTTCCATGGAGATGGGAAGAGAGCAAACCCCTGTGACATCATACACCTTTTCCAGTGGAGATCTGGACCATTTCTAACATACCTTCTTCCAGGATATTTTGTAGCCAAAACCAAAACAGAAGAAGGGGGGAAAAAAATACCTGATTACACCCCCAAAAATACCTGTTTGTAGCTCGGCAGGAGCAAGCCAGCCAGGCTCCAACCCCTCGGTGCTGGATGCTTTGTCTTGGTTTTTCCACCACTGCTGGCTGTGGTAACATTGAGAACATCACCTTCAGGGCATGCAGTCACCAAAAGGTCAGTACGTTCCCCTTTGGAGGACCACAGGTTGGTTGATGCTCTCTTCTTCTGCTTTTTCTTTGACTTGGAGTAAAGATCTCATTTCACTGTCACCTCCTGTATTTATGATCTGGAAGGCTGCTCAGGATCCCAGCTGTGTAACCAGCAATGGGCTGAAGTTGCACCATGGGAGGTTTCCATTGGATCTTAGGAAGAATTTTTTCCCTGCCAGAGTGGTGAGGCCTTGACCCAGGCTGCCCAGGCAGTTGGTGGAGTCCCCAGCCCTGGAGGGGTTCAAAAAATGTGTAGACATAGCACCTGGAGACATGGTTCAGTGGTCATGGGAGTGTTGGGTTGATGGCTGATCTTGAAAAGACTTAAGGTCTTTTCTAACCTTAATGATTCTATAAGCTTCAGCAAAATAAGCCAAAAGTATTTTGGGGACACTAACAGTGGCACTTCACAACTGCTCCCTGGAGATTCGATCTCCTTCTTCCTAGAAGACCTTCTGTCCTTGAAATACAGCCTGGACTTTTCACAGGAGATCACAACTGCTCAACGTTGTTGTGCTATTTAGAGGCATCTTTGCCCTGTTGATAGCAGTGACACGAACAGGCACGTCAGTGCTCTTCAGCCACTCCATTTACAGGCAGCAGGTGACACTGTCACCTCCTGGTTCCTATCACTGATGGAGAAGCCCTGCTGTGGGCCAGGAGCAGCACACTGATGGAAACATCTCCCTGACCGTTGTCTCTTTGGTAGGGCTAACTAAAGGCGTGCAGCTATGGCAGCATCTCCCTCCCTGTACAACAAGAGAACTCTCGAAGGCTTCTGCTGGCCTGGGAAACGAACCCAACGCCCTTCTCGGAGGGATTCATGTTTAGCCCTGGCCAAAGAGGACTCACAGCTCCAACCAGCCCATCTGAAGCAAGGCAGAACCTGCTCCTGCTGTCCCCCAGTGCTCTCCTGCCTGTTACCTGTGAGCAGCACGGGGCTCTCCACGGTTACTCGCCGTCCCACCAGGCACGAGTTGCTATTTCAGTTGAGATGTCAGAGGCTGATGGGAATCTGACAGCCTGTGGTGAAGCCAGCTGGGAAGTGGGTGGAAATGAATCTTTTGTCAAGTAACTCAACTCCATTTTCTCCAAATTAATTAATTCCCAAAGAACATACCCCCTTTGTGGATTTCGGAACTGAAAAAAAAAGTAGCCTCACCTCCCCTTGCACGATCTGTCAGTCGCAGCACAAGGAACAGAGCTCAGGTCGTGGTGGAAAACAGAAAAGCCCCTCCCTTGGTTTTCAAGTCACTCAAGGTTCTGCACTGCCCCACGTCTGCTTGTCTTTGTTACACCCAAACACCTGGTTCTGCCTTTTGTTTGGAGCTGATCCCCAGGGCCGTGACCCCAACCTTCAGGGAGCAGAAGCCCCACCACAGGCTGGCTTGCCTGGTGGCCGAGGCACAAGCCCGTTCTATTTCCAGCCCGAATTTCCCTCAGTGTGTGTTAAATGTCAGGTGTGTGTTGGAGATCCCCGCCGGAGGGGCAACGCTTGGAGCACCTTTGGCTTCCCACGGCCGAGATCCAAGGAGTGGATGGCTGGATGGGTGCCCCGCTGGAAGCTGAAGAGCCCCAAGGGGAGGAGCAGCTCAGCACCTGCGTCCTGCTGAGCCCGATCGAGGCAGCACCGCCACCAAAAGCCCAGCTGGCCTCGGGCTCCTGCTCCTCATCCGACAGCACGGCCTTGGTGAGGCTCGTCTGCCTGGGTCACCTCAGAGCCAGCTGTCAGGTGCTCGCTGTGCCCTTCGCTCTGCAGCTGCCCAGACCTGTCTCGCTCCTGTCTGGGGACAGACTTCTGAGCAGGGCCTGCTGGGACAGGACAAGGGGGGATGGGTTAAAACTCAGAGTTTCAACTCAAAGACTTAGACTAGAGAGGAGGAAGAAATTTTTGATACCGAGGTGAGCCCCTGGCCCCGGTTGCCCAGAGAGGTGGTCGCTGCCCCATCCCTGGAACCATTCCAGGTGAGGTTGGCCAGGGCTCTGAGAAACCTGCTGTAGTTGGGGATGTCCCTGCTCCCTGCAGGGGGATTGGACTTCCATTAAAGGTCTCTTCCCACCTAAACAAGCCTATGATTTTGTTCTATGATTCCTTGCACAGAAGCTGTTCCAGATCAACAATCCTCCTTGTTGCTCTTCCCCTAAACATTTTTTATACTACACAGCTTTTGAGGTTGAGGGGCAACCAGAACTGCCCTTGCAAGCCTGTGTTTGGCTAAAGCGAGTGTTCTGCAGAGTTCAGCAGCTGCAAGGCTTTCTCAGGAGCAAGTCACCGAGAAGCCTGTTGCCTTCAGAGATTAATAACCTCCTCTACACAGCAGATGGAGTAGCTGAGGTCATCTTCTGCATGCTTGATGTTTCAGCTAGAGGCAAAACAGGAATGAATAAAGGGATGTGGTCATCTGACTGGACCCATCCTGAGAAGAGGGAAATTTCACAGAAACATAGAATTGTTCCCGTTGGAAAAGACCCTTATGATCATTAAGTCCAACCATTAACCTAACCTTAACAAGTGCACCACTAAACCATTTCACAGCAGCCAGTTCTGATTCATGATTCAAGGATTCCATGAACGTGTTGCTCTGAGGTATGTGAAGAGGTAGCAATGATGTTTCAGCAACACCTTTTGCACCACAGTGCTGAGGTCAGATTCCACAGACCCCAAACACATCAAGGCACATTCACTACCAGCACTGCTATTGGATAGTGGGCATAGAAATCAGAACCTATATGCTAAAGAACCCAAAGTCTGTAGGATGAGACACCATCCACAGAACCCTCACCAATGAGCATGTAAATTGGCTGGATTTAGGGGACTGAAGAATATTTTGATAGTTCTGTTTTCAGAGTTCTTTTCTGAAGAAAAGATGGAAGATCTGTCATTCATCTTCTAGTTTGCCAAAGATAATTTCCTCACCTGCCTTGTTCCCACAGAGCTTTTTGCTTCTCCATCTCTGTCCATCTGAATCCCGTGCTCCAAAACCGAGGTGATGGTTCCTGAGCTCAGGCAGTTCCTACCCTGAACTCGAATTGCTCATGGTCCCTGCCCAAGTCAGGGGGGTTGAAACTAGATGATCTTTAAGGTCCCTTCCAACTCAAACCATTCTAGGATTCTGGGATGTTCTCCAGCACATGTGGTGGCTCATGCTGGCTCCAGTTCATAAAATCATAGACTGGTTTGGGTTGGAATGGACCTTTAAAGGTCATGTGGTCCAACCCCCCTGCACGGAGCAGGGACATCCCCAACAAGAGCAGGTTGCTCAGAGCCCCGGCCAACCTCACCTGGGATGGTTCCAGGGATGGGGCAGCAACCACCTCTCTGGGCAGCCAGCTCCAGTGTTTCACCACCCTCATAGTTCCTGGTGGAAGCCATGGAGTCCGAGTGATCCGCACCACAACATACAACAATTTGGCTCAAGTTGAAAAGAACACATTGTTTTGGATCTGGATGTTCCCAGCTACTGATGCCTCAGCCAAGATGGAAATGGTTCCATTCCCCCCTGCCGAACTCTCAAAAAAAACCAAAATGGAAGATGGCAAGGCCACCATGAAGGCAGATTTATAACCATGAGGCAGGGTGGGAGGGAAACGAGATTCTCCTTGCTGAAACGCTTCTGCAATAGCAAATCTCCCTCAGGTGGTGGCTCAGATCCTGCAGAACATCCAACAGACTGGCACCTGACAGCTTCACTCTGGGCTTTTCATCCAGACTCTCATTCTGGGTACAGACCACGCTGATTAATTGATTGAAACTGGGCCTTGCAGCTTTCCCATGCGACCCTGCCTCAGAAGCAGCAAACTACCGAGGAGTGTTCTGCAACTGCCAAGACATGAAAGTGTGTTTGTAATTAACACATCACCATACAATTAGAGGACTTAGCAGGGCGCTGGGTGTTCACGTGTCCTCTTTCCTCTCTTGCTGACAGTGCTAGATCAAAGCCTCCAGGTACCCCGTTAGGTGAGAAGTGAAAGAGTTCCGCAGCCAAAATGAAGCAATTTGGCACAATTTAGTAGAGAGATGGCATTTTCTGCTCCAAAAGGGCCCGGAATTGGAACAGCACGAGGTGTCACAGATCAAGATTGAGACACGTTAGCCAAGCTGAGTGGGTGTCTGATGGAGCAGAGCAGCAGTGGGTGCTGAAGTCCAGGACTGAGATCTGTTGGCAGAGCTCAGATGGGGAACGCTGCCCAGTTTCTGAGAACAACGCCGAGTCTGTATTTTAATTAGAGTTCCTGTGCTCATCTGCATGGCTCAGCACAAACTCTCACCTCCCGAATTTTCCAGGCCTTTATTAGGATCCATCTAAAAAGCCAACCTTCTCCTTTTTCCTGCTCCTCTCTGGCTGAAGACACGTCAGTAGTGACCAGTCCCACCCACGTGTTCTGCTGTTGGCTCTCATGAAATGTCACAGGTTAAGCGGCAGAAGTTCAGACTAAACGAGGCCTCTAATCAAAGACAGGACGTTTTGGGATGTCAGGGAGATGGAGGCTTGGGGATGTCAGGGAGAGGGAAGCTGTGGGATTTCACAGAGACGGAGGCTGTGGGCCTTCAGGGAGAAGTCTGACAGCAGAGAAGATGTGACGACACAGAGGTGAGCGAGCTGGACCCTCAAAACCTGAATCGTTGACTTCCCGAAGCCCGGGGAACACAGAGAGAAGTGGCAACACGATGGGAGTGGTGGGCAGGGCAGGAGGTGACATGACAGGACCACCAGCACCCACAGCACAACCCTCCCCAGAATGCTGCCCAAGGTTTGCTAGCTGCAGGTAAAGATCCGATCCCAGGCGCTACAGATACGCACGACCGCTCCCAGCAACAATAAAGAAATTCACAGTTCGGGGAGAACTCCTCCCCTTTCTGCATGGTACCCAGGCCAAATTAAATGTTTAAGCTGGCCGAAGTAGGCCAAAGGGAACTGAGTTCATCTGAATATGTAAATTCAACTTCACAAGGAGTAAAGACAAACGCTTGGAGCTTGGGAGCTCAGTCTAAGAAAAACAGGTCTCCTGAACGCCTTTGACAAGCTTTGGCTTTCACCCCTCCCCGCTGTCTCCTCCCCCTGCCCATCTCCACCCGCTTTGCTCTCAGCTCTTACACCGAGGGAGGTGGTCACACAGCTCCCGTATGAAGGTTTAGCAGTACCCAGGGGATGCTGAGAGCCCGCGGCCTTTTGGGATTTTGTGCCTGTAGCAATTTAATGTACCACAGCTTTTTTTTTTTTCTTTTTTTTTTTTTTTTTTTTTTTCCCCTCTCTTTTTTTTTTTTTTCTGCTAAAGGGAACAAGTTCCGTTTCCAGTAAGTGGAGACTGAAACCACCGTCCCTCTACTGCCCCCTCGTAACATGAGACGGTGCCAAGAAAAGGATTTCTTGTGCAAAACGCTTGATATAACCAGGGAGAGGAAAAAAAGGAAAAATGTTGACGTTAAGTTTTGATTAACTCTTTCTGCTCTAAAATCCACTCTCACCTTTTCCATTCTATGCTTTTAAGAAAAGTATTCCAGTGAAAACTCTTTAGATAAGCATGCCACACCTTTGAAATGACACACAGCATTGCACCAGAAGCAACCAGCTTGCTATTTCTATCATTAAATAAGGGTTTAATTGACATCTTTTACTCAGCTCCAGTCAGCTCCTATAAACACAACTGTGTCCATCTCTGTTACCTCTAACTGAAATTTGTGGGGCACTGGGTGGCATGAGGGAAGGAAGCAAGGATCTGAATTTCAGTTCTCAGCTAATTTGGCCATTTGAGGCATATCTAGACTCACATTGACTTAAATGTCAACCAAGAAATCACCTTTTAGCTCTTTAACTGAACAGGTTGTCTGAGGGAACCTCTTATTTTTTGTGGGCAGGAATGAAGATGATTAAAACAAATCTTTCAATTACCTTTGTGGTCTCGTTCAAGTCCACTGCCAAAACTCCTCACAGACCTCAACCACCAGCAGTTCACAGAGACTGTAGAGTGGTGGTTCCTTCTCAGCAGCTTCAATTTTGCTGATGTGCAAACCGTACCCGTTCTGGGAATTCAAAAAAGACAATTTTAGTCTTCAGGGCACCAACGTGTCAGAATCAGATGAAAAACTAATGGCCCCCAGATGGAATCGTGGCTCGATTGCCCAAAGCATTGCTGTGTTCTAGGCTAGCTGCTTGCAGCCTGACCCTCTGACGACACCGCGCTAGACGGGCCAACGCTGTGGGTTGTGGCTGCCTTACAGGGACATCTAGTTATGATATTGTGTGACTCAGTAACAAATACACCTGCTCCCAGAGGGGAGGACCTGCCTGTAGTGAGCAGTGAGGGCTTCTGGTGGGCATCTGCTCTGCTCTCCCACAGCATGGCATTGTATGGGAGGGCTGGAGGGCTGTTCCCAACCACGAGAGCCTCGCCAGGCCCAAACCCCATGGAGCTGGACAGCAGGGCAGCGAGATTTCATCACCACAGCAAGATCAAACATCAGCGGCAGAAGCATCGAGGGGAAAAAGTGAATTTATTCAAATGAAAAAACTGACTGACAGACCCCACAGACCACCCAAGGAAAAAAGGGGACCCTGTATTAACAGACCAACTCTGGGGGGCTGAACATAGCTCTGAGAGGAGAGGAAGAAAATGAGCCCTTCACAGGGCACTTAAGCAGGTAGTTACTTGAGGAGAAGGAGTTGTGTCAAAGATGTAAAGACCAGGGAAGGTGGCTAGGCCTCCAGTTTGTTTTCAGGATTCTGTTCTCAAAAATCAGGACATTATCGTAACACTTTAAGGTGACACAAGCAGTCAGAGCCCCTGCACACCACCTGCTGCCAGGTGAGAAGACTTTCTCCTTCCTTAGCAAGGCTGACCCCCATCATCCACCTTTCCTGCCTATCAGTTTTCACTTGCTCCGAGGAAAAACTTAATAGGAACAGGAACAAAACAAAACAAAAAAAAAAAAAAAGAGAGGAAGTGCTTTTTGGTAAGCACTGGTAAGAAAAGGAACCTGCTGGGCAGCCCAATGACCCTTAGGGCCAGCCGGGAACGGATGAAAATGGCTGCCCCAGACAAGCTGTTGATGGAACAGCAATCCTCGCATCCAAAAAAAAAGAAGAAAAAAATAAAATCACGAAAAATCCTCCCAGCCAGCCCACCTCCTTCACTGTTTGCTTTGTCAGAGTGGAAGGAGATGACAATCACTCACCAGCCAGACCTGAGTAAGAAAATTATCATCTGCCTCAGCCAACGCAGCACAGCACGAAGTTATCAAACTCCGGCAGATTTTGTCACAAGCCTCAGAACGAACGTTTGGCGGGTTTCTAAAGCAGCCCCTCACAGCTCCCTTTCATTAGCGGGTGAAGCCTCCCTTTTGACTTGCTACACCACCTCTGCGAGGGAACGGAGCCGACAACAAAGGCCGGTCTCCCACAGCAACCAGTACCGGCTGCCTCGGGAGGAGCGTGAGCAGAGCGGGTGAAGCAAACTCGCCCTGCAGAAGACACCAACGAGGCCGCGAGCTCCGTCCCTCCTCCGTGCTGCGGAAGGGAGCAAACGGACACTGTGGCGAGCGCTCGGCTGCAGGCGGGCGGCCCGTTGGCCGGACAGGAGCTGTCTGGGCAAGGTGCTGGCGGGAGAGCCGGGAGCTGAGGGGGGAGCGACGGGGCGCTGCCCTGCTCTGCTCGGGGAAAACACGACACACGGAGCCGCGACGGGGCGGGCTAACAACGCGGGGAGGAAAGCGGCCCCGTGAGGAC
>NW_008621464.1:0-1541 GCF_000691845.1 Merops nubicus | reverse complement strand
TGGGGAGCAGAGCCCGACCCACCCCGGCTCCAACATTCTGGTGACCCAAAAAAACACCACCACACAGGGCACGGCCACGTTCCACCCAGAGGAATCTTTACTCCTGCCCACCAAGGACCCATCCCACCCCGTGTCAGCCGCTACCAAAGCCACCCCCCGTGGCTGAGATGAACGAGCAGCCCCCCCAGCTCTTCTCCCAGCCCCTGCCCCATCACTTGAGGAGCTTCAGCTTCTTCAGGTGCTGGTGCACGTGGTGCTTGGGGTAGGGCCGGAGGGCCAGGCAGGTGGGCACGTCCTCGGGCTGCTCTGTCCACACGTGGTGGTCCACGCCCTGCTGCCTGAGGGTCTGCGCCAGCTCTGCCAGCGCCGCCTCGTCCGGAGCCCCCAGCTCTTCTCCCAGCCCCTGCCCCATCACTTGAGGAGCTTCAGCTTCTTCAGGTGCTGGTGCACGTGGTGCTTGGGGTAGGGCCGGAGGGCCAGGCAGGTGGGCACGTCCTCGGGCTGCTCTGTCCACACGTGGTGGTCCACGCCCTGCTGCCTGAGGGTCTGCGCCAGCTCTGCCAGCGCCGCCTCGTCCGGAGCCTGGGGACAGACACAGAGAATCAATCCTAGAATCCTTTAGCTTGGAAGGGACCTCCAAGATCAAGTCCAACCCTTGAGCCTTCAGGGCTCTGAAGTCCTCTGCTAAAACAGAATGAGAATCTGTCAGGGTTGGAAGGGACCACAAGGATCCCCCAGTTCCAACCCCTCTGCCATGAGCAGGGACACCTCCCACTAGATCAGGCTGCCCAGAGCCTCCTCCAGCCTGGCCTTAAAGACCCCCAGGGATGGGGTCTCAACCCCCTCCCTGGGCAACCCATCCCAGGGCCTCACCACTCTCATGGCGAAGAACTTCTTCCTCACATCCAGCCTGAATCTGCCCACTGCCAGCTTTGCCCCATTCCCCCTAATCCTGTTGTGAGGCCAAGGACACCTCACGGGCAGGCTGGTGGCCAGGACAGGGAGACATCAGGATGGACAAACCCCACATGTGACATCTTACTCAAGGGGTTTTGTTCTATATTCTGAAATGATAGGTTTAGGGTTTTTCACACACCCTGGACTGCCTGTCTGACTCCGCACACTCAACAGCTCTGCCCCACTGCATGTCCACAGAGTCCCCATCACCACCCTCAACATGTGCTGGGCTTTGGCCAGCAAGGATGTGGCCCAAAGAGCCACCACAGCACCCGGGGGCACCAGAATCTCCCCACATGGAGGGGGCACTGTGAGCTTGGAGCCCAGGAGAGCAGCTGCTGCAGCCCTGTGGGGCTCATGGTATCACAGAGCGGTTTGGGTGGGGAGGGACCTTCCAAGGTCACCCAGTCCTGGCAGCCCCAGCAGGTCTCCCCAGCTGGAGCCTTCTCCTCTGGGGCTGCCCCAGCCCAACCCTCTCCTGCTGGGCTCCCAGCAGAGGGGTTCCCCCCTCGGGGCATTGCTGGGGCTCCTCTGGCCCCGCTCCAGCAGGTCCCTGGCTCTGCTGTGCTGAGGACTCCAGAGCT
>NW_008621463.1:0-2982 GCF_000691845.1 Merops nubicus | reverse complement strand
CAGTACAATGGAAAGGTGCAAGACCTTTCATTAAGAGGAAAGGATGAATAAAACAGTTCAGTGATTCCACAAATTTTGAACTTCAAGGAAAGATATTGCCTAGATTTGAAATCTCCACTGACAGATTTAAATGAAGCGAAATTACTACTTGCCAATGCTGAAGGATCATATATTAATTTCTTATCTTTATACGAAAATTCAATATTAGAATTCAAAACACAAGTAGCCTGGGATGCTCTGTTGCCTTAAGTCATAAAACTGTCACTGAGAGGATGTCTTTGTATATTGACCTACTTATATACCATGTTCCCCAGAAGCATCCCTTACTTTTAGCATACTAATGTCTTAAGAAAAATGCAGTTGCAGACATGATCTGAACAAGTTTGACAAAAACAGACTGACATCTAGCTTCTGTGATCCTCTCCTGAATGCAATTTTAAAAAGTAAAAAGATAAAATCAGCTTTTCTGAGATGCATCAAACGTAATTTGGAATTTGATGATCCGAATCATGTGCAGCAGTTCAAAAATTCAGAATACACATAAAACTCAGGCAGTTTCAGTGAAGGCCAAAAATTTTATGGTTAACTGGAAAAGATCTGCAATGAATCTGAATAGTAATTTTATTACCAGTACAATGCTCTCTACACCTCAATTTGGATGAAAAGAAAAGAAAGTTTGTATCACAGGCTTTCAAACTCACGTTATAAACAGTGTTGTGGAAAGATCTCTGCTACCTTTGTTTCTATTCAAAATGTTTTTTAGATTGTTAAATACCCAACAGTTTAGCTCCTTTGCTCAAAACCCACCTGCAAAAACCAGCAACTTTTCCCCAGAACTTAACCCTAAATACTAAAAACCACCTCATCAGTTGAATTAATTAAATTATTATTTTTTTAATTTATTTTGGATTTCTGAGGTCTGTTGTGTCTTAACTCTCCAGCTAGGTTGACCACAATAGCACAAACTCATTGGTGCATCACAAGGAAGAGACAGTAGTCTTTCTGAGTAGTCTCTCATCTGGCTAGGGTAGCCACTGTCATTGCTGAGCTAATGGGCAGATTCATCTGCCCTAAATTAGTCATCTAACAGTTAGACTTGTATATCTGAGTTTGTTACCCTTGGGTCCTTTTACATTGAGTGGAGAGAAATATTAACCTCCAGAAGATCATTTTTGTCTAGCCCTCATATGGAAGATGGGACACATGAATCATCTGCTGAAAGCTCTTTCACTCGGCTGACTACGCAGGGCCAAGGGTGATTACCAGGCTCGCACATGTAGCTGCTAGAGGACTTCAGTTAGGACAGATGAATCCCACCCAAAGTTTTTTTGCTTAACTACTAAACCTGTTAACATGATAGACTTGACTCTGCAGGATAACGACCAAGCAGAGTCCCCTGGGCAGACTGTTAGGTGTGAATGTGTGTGTGCAGCGGGTCACTAAGCTTTGCATTGGATTGTATTGCTGAGTGGTTTACTCTGAGTGATGCCCCTCTGAAAATAATTACTGAAGGAGTAAAATGCCACACAATTTGCCTAAGGAGAGAGAACTATTAAATGATAACAGCAGGCAACATTCATAAAAGTGGGTGTGAAGGGAACATCTCCATTTTCTGCCAGCTGATACCACAATATCCCTTAGTCAAGTAGCTCCTTTCCACTTTTGTATATAAATCTGTGTATAAAAGTATAAATATATCTTTTGAGTCTTTCTAGCTTTGTTGTCTTTCTTTAACAACTTTCTGTAATTGCAGAATTCAAGAAAATTTTCTGTTTTATACTTCACACAGATGAAAACTGCAGACTTATCTGTTTAGATGTACCAGTTACTGAGGAAGTCTAGAAGGCTGCACAAGATAAAGAAAGTTAGAAATGGGTGTTGTGTGGTTACAGCCCTGGATGGTATTTTTGCTCTGTGATCAAAAGAAAAACCCAGAAAAGTGACAGGAAGACAAGAAGGTTTTGTTTTTCAGTTTTCTTTTGTTTTGTTTGTAAGACATCAAGCCATGACACATGCTGATGCCAACATATTTAACTCAGAAATTCTTGAAAAAAAAATATTTCAATTCTTTTCTCTCATTTTTATGACCAAAACCTATTTGCTAATTCAATCCTAGTACCTTCAGTTTCTTTGAATTTTTTTTTTTTTTCCAAAAATTTCATTCCAAGAAGTGTTGCCTGGCCTTTCTTCAGGAGATCCAGATTTAGTTTTTGTCTATTTCAACATTTCATATGAGGTGAACCATTTAAACTTAGAACTGGTCCTGTATGTTTCATTGCCTGATTTGAACAGTGAACCAAATAACTGATGATGTGTATGACTTCCTGAACTCTTAATGCTGCAACAAGTGCATCCATGGAGCGATGATTACAGGGCTATAGCCTTATTAATGAAATGAATCTCAGAAGACTTTTTTGGTGATTGTGCTACTCTGCTGTTGTGTTCAGTTTCCTGAATACATTGTAACACAGCCCTATGAATAGTGAAGCTAAATCTCTTGTGCTTTTTGTCTTCTTTGGATGTTTGCAGCTGTATGAGGTAGGCAGAGCTAGCTAATCGGAACAGTAATAGTTTGCATTCATTTGAATCAGCACATTTGCCTGAAGGGAATGCAAGACAATAGGGAATCCAAATAGGAACAGAAAAGATTAATAAGAAGGAAGCAGGAGAATACGGGAAACCTCATACTGACCTTACCATGGCAAATTTCAGAAGCCTTCAAATATTGCTTGAAATGCATCCATGGACACTTTTTAAAGGGCTTAACTAGAACATTTTTTTTTTTTATTACCCCATGAAAAGATAGAGCAAACTGCATAAGGATAGTGTTGACAGTAGCTAAGGTGATACCTTTGTCATGTTAGTTAATTGAAATATGTTTCCCAAGTAGAGATGGCTTCAAGGAGTGACAAGCCAAACCGTATACCCACTGGTTCAGGCACGAAGAGAGATATATTTAGATAGATATTATATTATATTATA
>NW_008621462.1:1272-1946 GCF_000691845.1 Merops nubicus | reverse complement strand
GGTGGCCTTGGGGAGGGACGAAGACTTCAAGAACTGAAGGCTGAGAAATGCTCATTGTTATTCACTGCTGGCACAGAAGAAACAAGAGCCCTGTGTGCTGTGCCGTGCCACCCGCCAGCAGGGTCACACATCACACCGGGACTGTGACAAGCCCCACGCAGGAGGAGAGCCTGTCTGGCAGGAAGGAAAATCCTCCTGCGGCCACATCACACCCCCAGCCTGTCACCTGTGAGCCCAGGAACACTGTGCCCCAGCTGCACAACACCCTGCTGGCATTCACTCCCTTTGCTTGCCACAGCCCATGGCCTCGGCTGGTGCTCTCTTCCTGCAGCACCTCCTGGAGCAACAGCCATTGCCCCCAGGGAAAATATTCCAGGGCGAAGGCCGGTGGAAAGGCTCTTCAGCTCTCACCGTGCTGGAAGCCCTCAGTGCTAGGCAGCTGGCAGGGGAGAGCTGGGTCTCTTGGACAGCCTATGCCAGCACAGCACGATGCCAAGCCGCACAGACCATCCCGTGGGCTTGCTGCAGGCACCCATCACCATGGTGCCAGCCTGGGCAGCAGCACTTTGCCATCCCCTGCCCCACAGTGCCTGTACTGCGGGTACTGGTGCAGCACAGCAGGGCTGTGAGCCATGGGCATCGTGTGCCCCACCAGCTCCCGTCACTCAGAAAAT
>NW_008621462.1:0-1218 GCF_000691845.1 Merops nubicus | reverse complement strand
GACCCCACCCCACTCCTCGCCAGCCACACCCGCCCATGCAGCAGCCTTTGGCACTGGAGCGACGGCTGTTCCGTTCCCAGGGAAGGGCTCAGCTGGCAGCAGTGGGCTGGCATGGCCTGGGGAGCACCATGGCATCTTCATCCAGCGCCTCGTCCCGCTGTTTGAGGAGCCGGCGCAGCAGGCTGGCTCCCGGTGTGCAGATGGGGATAACCCAAATCCCTGAGGAGCCTGTGTCCAGCCCAGCCCGGGCACTGTGGTCCCCAAAGCTCTGCCAGGTCCTGCCCCCACCGCTGCCCCTGCCCGTGCGGGGTCTAAACCCAGCCTGGGCAGTGGGTCCCCCAGCCCCAGCCCCACTCTGGCAGCCTCTCCCAGGAGTGCCAGCACTTTATGGAAACATGACTCAAAACCACTGTCACTTCAGGGAAAAGGGAATGTGTCTGGAGGAGCTTTATGGGAGGAATTTCTAACAGCTTTAACATTTACTCAGTTTCATATCTTCTTTAGCCCTTTTGGGAGACCTTAATTTCCTCTGAAATTCAGGTTGCAAACGAGTTTGGCTGTGCAGCCAGCAAGGAACGTGGCCCAAGTGAGTGATCTGCCTCCAAGTGACCCGGAGCACCAGCCCGCAGGAACACCAAGTAGTGGGACAGGAGCAGCGGGGCCCTGACAGCCTGATAAATGCTGGGTAAATTTTGATTGTAATACTTAAAACCTCACAGAGTACACGAGAATCCATCCAACACCAGCACAGAAAGGAAAACGTTTCCCTTGCTGCTCTGGACAGGACTGCTTGCTTTGCTGACAGTTCCTCTGATTTAATTATCCTCCCTTCAGCAGCTCCTTATGACCGTTTCCCAGGAGGTAAGGTCCTCTGGGGGATGTTTTGAGGGGCTCTGTTTGCAGCAGTTCAAATTTAATTGCTATTATCTGAACACAGAACAGGGAGCTGCATGGCCAGCAAGGACTGCAGGCACCCGGGTGGGTGGGACACGGCTCCTCTGGAGCAGCCAGGGCTGGGGGGCAGCAGCCACAGTGACACCCTCAGCCACCCCCTGAGCCCCACGGCAGAGGGATCTCCTGGGAGCAGGCACCGGGTCCAGGCTCTGCCCTCACCAGCAGCCATCCAGCATTTATCTGCCTTCATAAAGAGAAGGGCAATCACAGAACTGCTCAGGTTGGACAAGAGCTTTAAGAGCATCCAGTCCAACCATCCCCCAG
>NW_008621461.1:2940-5292 GCF_000691845.1 Merops nubicus | reverse complement strand
TATTTGGAAAAACATACTGAATTATGATGATGTATTGATTTTTATACTATAATATTTGTCTTGGATTCTAATCTTGGTCTGTGGTACAGAGGAAACTGGATTTCCTGGGTTTGATAATGCTTAAGAAGAATTGGAGACAGTCCTGATGCTGTTTTGATGGTGCTGAAAATACTGTGGATTAGTTAATTTTGGGAGCAAAGTGTTGAAGCTTTGATGCATGGAATGCTTTCTTTAGACCTAAGTTATGAATTTAAAAGTTGGTGGTACATTGCACATGGAAATAGCAGCATTATAAAACTGAGGTCTGTGGTAAACAGGAGAAGAGGTGTGAAATGGGGAAGTGTCTAACCATAACCATGGACACACAAAATGAAGTTGAAATATTAGTGGTGAAATGTGACATGGACAATTTGCCTTCTAGATGGTTAAAATTAAGTAACTTTCCAAACAGTTTTATGGTGAACTAGACATTTTACTTGTCAGACTAATTTCAGGGGACATTAAACTGTGTATAACTTAAAGTATTAGAGTCAACACAGTAATTGTGACAAGTTTGCAGCTCTTCTCAGACCAGTCTGCTCTCAACTAAATTCAGGGAAATTAAGCAGCAGTGCTTTATAAAGGGGAAATTGGCTTTATGAAAATAAATATGGGCCAGTCAAATAACTTGATTAGCAGTTGTGGATGTTAGCTGAGGTAGCTTTAGGTTGTGCTGAATACTTTTCAGTGGCACTTAAGGAATGTCTTTTGTATCCTTTTTTTCCTTAGGGAACAGGACAGGCTGAAGGAGTCTTGTGGACTGAGCCAAGCTCCTGATGAGCTTGCCAGAGGAAAACTGGGTTAACCTCTCACAATGACATGTCATGTTGCAGGTTTCCTCCTTGACAACTGTGTTGGAAATGCATGAACCCAGCTTTGAGTGGGAATGAGGGCAGAGTCCAAGTGGAACCATCCCATTCTCTTCCTCATCCCTTCCTGGAGGTCAGAAGGTAAGAAAGGAGGATTCTGTTTATCACTAAAAGTTACTGTGGATTTTAGAAAATGCTACTATGGGTGAATTCTTTGCAAGATATACAAAGCTAACAGCATTCTTATGCTACGTGGTCCCAACTTTCAAAGAAATGGCAAGATTTAACACTGCTTTTTCAACCTCTCTGGTGAAGCCTCTAATAGTAACTTGAAATAACTTGCCCTGTGGATGAATTGAGGAATCAGTTCTCCTGGGCTGTGAACCCAACACCCTTCCCAAGCACAAAGCTCACTTCAATACAAACCAAAGAAATCCAATAGCTGTAAGACCTGATAAAGTGCTAGCTAAAATGGGAGACCCAGGGGAGTGCAAGTATGCTATAGCAAGAAAAATACCATTCTCACAGGAGTGGTGCATCGTGTCAACTTTGTTACTGCCAAGGCAGGTGAGAGCACTTTGAAAAGAATAAAACACACACCCTAATCTTAGAACCTGTCTCATTTTGTTCTTGTTTGTACTGAAGCTTTGATATAAAACCAGAATAAGCTGATTTAGGGTCAGAAGTATTTACTAGCCTAGGTGATTTCCTGTATCTGTACCTGTGTGATGCAGATAAAACAAGCCAGAAAAAATTCCAGCCACCTAGAAAAATAACCAGTTGGCTTTATGTCTATTATCAGTGGTGGTCCAGGAAGAATAGTCTTCTTCCAGAAAAGGAAGGCATGGTACAGTTTAGGAAGTGTAGTGAACCATGTTTTCCTTTGTGTTGAAGCAAACAGCCTAGTTGACTACCATGAAGCTATTTCTCCAATCCAGTTGTGCTTTCTTTGGCCCAAGCAGCCAAGGGAAGGGCTGCTGTGAGTTGTACAAAGTGTCAGGCACTGGACCTTCACCTTTTGTGTCCTATTTCTGATGAATCTGAAGGTTGTAGCTTTCTCACTTGCATACATAGACTGTCATCAATCTGTGAACCTTCAGAGACAAAGCATAAGAGATCTAATGCTAATGTGCCTGTGAAAAGCTATAAAGAAGCTTAAATTTAGAATCCCAAGGTTGATGTCCAGCAAACTGATGAAATAAACAGACTATCCTTGCAAAATAATTCTCTTAAAGGTTTTTAAACCCTCAATCCTGTTGACATCTGCCTTATTCAAAACTGATAGAAAGGTTGGAACTGTTCAGTGCATTTAATACAAACATATTAGTCCTGCAGTGATTTAGAGAGAAAATAATTTAGAAAAAAAAACCTTGACTTTTTGGTATAGCATTCTAGTCAAAAAGAATTTGCACTGATAGTGGATTCACTCTTAAATGGTTCAAAAGCATTGTAAAGAACAAAAAGATGAAATGGCTTTGCCTGAATGCCATTTGGAACTTATCTT
>NW_008621461.1:0-2909 GCF_000691845.1 Merops nubicus | reverse complement strand
CTTTCCCTAAACCATGCTGAAATGTTCAAGTTTGGGTGGTTATAGCAAATCTTTCCTTGCCTGTTGCTGCTTTTTGTCTTCAGTCAGCTTTTGTCTTCAGAATTTGTGTTAGTGTGACCAGTTTCCTCAAACCTGATAACAAAAGTAAGTTCAGCTCCATGAATATAGAAGTATGAATTGAAGTTCATCTATTTAGGGAACCTATTTTAGGCAGTTAAGTTTAAAAGTTGATAGAATCTTTTCCCTTAAAGCCCTATTTCAGATATCAGTTGTTTGTTGGAATTAGATTGGCTTTTTTTCTTATTCCTCAAGATCAGCTAAGGGACTGCAAAAGAGAGCCAAGATCTTGCATTTTTCTGAAGAGCAAAATTATATGAAAGACCCTCTCAGAACTGCAGTTAGGGTTCAGTTCTCAGTTTGGTATTTCCTTTAAGTTTTGTGATGATAAATAAAATACATTGCTGAAGAGATTCTTTTTTTTTTTTTTTTAATTACACTGAATTCTTATTAGGTTAGAAAACAGCAACCAGCAGTTTTGAGTTACAGGAAACACCTTTTGTGTATGAACTGACATATTCCTTTAATTTTAGTGTATTTTTAAGACTTTCAGATTATTTTATCATATCTTTTTTGGTGATGCTGCAGTAGTTTTAGTGAGGTACTGATATAAACCAGCAGATGTTGATTTTAGATTTTGGATGGGACTTTCATACAAGTTTGAGTAACTTAAAATCCCTGTTGACTTTCAGCAAAAGAAAAACTTCTGTCTGCATTTATTTATTAAATTTGCTGTAATAAACCAATTGGAAGAACAAAACAGTCTAGACAGAGGCTGCTAAGCCTGCTATATGCAATTCTCACTTAATTGGATGTTTTGCCTGACTTATGGAAATGTTTAATTTGCAAAACACTCAATGGAAGTCCATGTATTATATTTTTTTTTTCCTAATATATAAGCTTATCACCTTCTCATGACTTATTTGTCAGAATGACTGTTCCTGTTTTAGAAAGTCATAAAGTGGCATTCAGTTTAGGTACACAATCAATACTGACCTTGCAGGCAAGGTAGAATTATTGTAGATAGGTGGGTTTGTGGTGTTAAATTAGACTGGTCCAGTGCTTCTTTTCACACTTGGAAGTTTCATACTTCTCAAAGTCAACTGTGTCCATAAATTTCCTTCAGTTCTATGGCCATCTATTCCATCTACATCCATCAGCTCTCCCTTTTTTCACCATTAATTCATTTAACTGTCACATAAATTTATTAGCTGAATGTATTACTGGAAGGGAGCTTCCTATTCCTGTACTCTTTTCTGAAGTAAATAAACTTTGGATAATAAAAAAAAAATCAATTTCCATATCCAGGGGACACAGAGGTCCCAAAATAAGTTAACTTGTAAGAATGTCCTGACTAATTTATACATAGTATGTGTATATAGAAATATATCTCTCTTTTGTGACTGCTTACATGATTCTGAGATCTGACCAGTAAAGCTTCTAAAGAAGTGATGGTTTGAGACTTGAGCTAAAAAATCCTGTCTTTCAGTAGGGGTTAGTGGCATGCTGCATTAAAGTATAACTTTTAATAATTACTTCTGCCCATTGTATTCTGCTCATAAATAGAACTGTTGTATTACTTTGAGTTCATCTGTCCTTGTACACTTCACTGTGTGTCAGTGAGCACACAATGACTCTTCCCTTTGTATGAGGTTATTTTCAGCTACAGAGCATGGGGCTTCTGAAAATTATGACTTTTTAAGTTAAAGAGGTCAGCCAGGTCCTTGATAGATGAGAAGAAAAAGAATGAAAGGGGCATTTCAGGGTTTGGGGTTTTTTGTTCACTTAAAATAAAAGTGGTCTGAGCTCAAGCTTCGTATCAATGGTGGTCACTGTTCCACTAAATTTGAAGTTAAAACTGAGCAAGCAGTTAGAGGAATTATGTAGTTGCTAGAGAGTCAAGAATGTGTTCCCTTAAATTCAGTGCCTTTGTAGCAGCATAGGCATTACTGGTCAGTGTACACCCCTTTCAGAGGCAATGTTCAGCCAAACATCTTCCTAGAGAATCCTCAAGTGCTTCCCTGTATGATGACTGAGACAGATCTTCATCTTGAAGACAAGCTGGTTAAATTTTAGCCCTTCATTTTTCTTTTTTTTTGGTTCTTCTCACAGCTTCCGTGATCACAATGATCTGCAGATAGTATGAAACACTTGTTTACAGATTTCTTTATTAAATGCTGTTTGCCACTAGCTTATTGCACGTGGCAAATAGAGAAATTGCTGTTGAGTGTATAAACATTATTAGTGTCTAACAGAAAACCCAACAATACAATCTGTATGTGGAAAAAAACTGTTGCATAGTGTGCTATATAATAATGTAGCATTATATAGACCTAATAATGTCTTCTAATAGCAGTTTTGATAATAGAGAATGACAGTTATTAAGCCTTAGTGAATATCCAGAGGCAGCTGACATCTAATGGATGAAGATTAATTACTTTGATTATGATGCCAGGCTGTACAGACTAAAAATTTTTTTGAGATGTTTAGAGTGATTAAAAAAAAAAAAATCAACATGATAGTTCAAGTCAATGTGCTAAATGAAGATTTCTTTGGCATTTAATCATAAAGTTCAGCTTGAAAATCTGTAATTGTGTATCATTTCTTTGGCATTTAATCATAAAGTTCAACTTGTAGAAGCTGCAAATGTGTATCATGTTCCTGTTAATATTCACTGACAACCATGGTCTATTTGGAAAGTGGTGTTGTCTAGTGGTTAATATTCACTGACAACCATGGTCTAGTTGGAAAGTGGAAATGAGACTGGTGTTGTCTAGTATAGGCATAAAAATGATGAGGTTTTCATCAAGAAGTTCTTCCACTCATAGGCATTATTTTCTTCTGCAACTATG
>NW_008621460.1:0-4562 GCF_000691845.1 Merops nubicus | reverse complement strand
CAGCCTGTGCAGCTCAGACTGAGGAAGTGGCTTTCAGCTGCATGGTGCGGGGCCGGTTCTTACTGTTTTTCTTGTGTGTCAGATGATACAGGAAATCGACTTCGGTTCCAGCTGGAGTTGGAGTTCGTTCAGTGTCTGGCGAATCCAAATTACCTGAACTGTGAGTACTCTAAAAGTAAACACCAGGTTCCCAAGGAATTAATATAATGTAATGGTGTTTATTGTTACTGGTAACGTTAAACAGAAACAGCTAAACAGGGATTGGGTGTTTCACAGACTAAAGGTGGTCTGTAAATAATTTGTCTATATTTCCAACAGGTGGGTTTTTAAAAATGCAAAATGGTTTATTGGTTATAAAAAAAAAAACCAAAACAAACATCTATATGATGGAGGGGGAAAAAAAAACAAAAGAAAACAAGAAACTCAAGTCTGTAGTTTAAAAGTAATGCCAAGTTAACAGGATTCCTTTATCTGAAAACAGAATTTTACTAATTTTAAGAACAGTTTCATGTACGATACTTAATTTCCTGCCAATTTTGATGCTACAGATTGTAATGATGAAGTTCTGACTAAAGTGCATCTTTATAGAGTTTTGTGAATACTTATTCTTTAAGCTGGGCACATTTTTTCATGCATCTGTAACTGACGGTTCCTTATTTGTAATTTTATTTCAGTTCTTGCACAAAGAGGGTACTTCAAAGACAAAGCTTTTGTAAACTATCTTAAATATTTACTTTATTGGAAAGAACCTGAATATGCAAAATACCTGAAGTAAGTGTTAAAATCGCTTTGGTTTCTGCATTTTAATGGTGTGATTTTTACCTTCTGTGGTGCACTGTACCTTTGCATGTCTGTATTTAATTTCTGCCTGTCACTTTGCCTTTGTGTTCCCTACTGTTCATATGCAACATAAATATTTCTGTTTGGAATCTTCTTTTTGCAGCCTTTGTCTGCACTTTATCATTTGTTTAAAATAACTGTTGAACGTTATAGTACAAAACTAATTCAATTAGACCCAGTAAGTACATTTTAAGAGTAATTTTTTATTGTTGATGCTTACACGAATCAGGAGATGTTTGCACTTTTGGGAGTGTTAAAAATCCTTCAATTTTTCTGAAAACAGTTTTTGTTTATGCTCTTTAAATGAGCTTTGGAAACGGGTATTGTAGTTAGATATTTGTTTTAATAAAATCTAGCCATGAGGAAAGCTACTCCAAGCATGTAGATGTGTCTATAAACTGTTACATAGTTCAGCCTAATACAGAAGTTAAGTTACACTGTGTGGAATATGTAGTCTTAAGTGGTTTGATACTTGAGTAAAGCATATACATGATAAAACTAAATTAATGAACTGCAAAATTAGAGACGCTAAGTTTAGCGTACCTTATATAAGCTTGTATTAAACTGTGTATTTTTAATCCAGGTATCCTCAGTGTTTGCATATGTTAGAGCTGCTCCAGTACGAACATTTCCGCAAAGAACTGGTCAATGCTCAGTGTGCTAAATTTATTGATGAGCAACAGATACTTCACTGGCAGCACTACTCACGGAAGCGAATGCGCCTCCAGCAAGCACTTGCAGAGCAGCAGCAACAAAACAACACCTCTGTGAAATGAAAAGCTCTTGGAAGAGTGTTAAGGTATACTCTCTGTCAGTCAAAGGATTTACAGGAGAGCAATGAACCCTTTTCTAGGTTTGGCTCTGGGTGTTTGTGCATTTAATTTCCAATTTATCAAGTGACTGGGGATTTTTTTCTTTTGTCAACTTTAAAGTTCTAAGACTGGTTAATCCTTAATTCTGTAATTTATTTTGTAGCACAGACAGTTTTGTAAGAGCAATACTGTAGTTACTGACGCCTTGATCTTGAAAAAAAAAAAGCTTTGTTACCAACTGCAGGATGAGCAACGTTGAAGTGATAACATTGTACAAAATCTAAATTACAGATTTTTGTCTTGAAACCAAGCTGAGCTGCTACTCTTCACTTTTGTTTGTCTGGTAATCATTGTTGCTGGAGGGCCTCACAGTTAACCTTACAGCATGTTCTACACGTTGAAATCAAAAGTATAAGGAGACGAGGACCGCAGGAGAGATAATAATAAACTTTGCAGATACTCAAAAGAAGGAAACAGGCTCTAGCTGTATCTATTCCATTAAAGTCAACTTAGTTCCATCTTGTTTTTCTGCCAGTGAAATAGGGACTGCTTTTAGGCTTCTCTACAGTATGTGTAGTGAAAATACTGTGTGTTACCAAAAAAAGATGTAAATGTTCGTGGTATTGGAGAAGCATTTACCATTTATTTCTGTATAGTTTTTATTGTAAGAACACAGATTAGGGGATTTAATTTTCATATTTTAGATTTTATTCATGCTGCATCCATGTTTTATTTAATATCTTTGGAGGAGCAGGTACTGCAACTGTCAAGCCTTTAACGTGATCAGTGACACCAAGACTCAACCTTCATCATACGGTACTTGGGCTGAACAGACAAGCCATTAAACATCTTTGGCTTTGAAAATTTATCTTAACAGCTTCAGTAGCTATGTGATGTCAAATTTAGGAAGAATAAGTGTTTTCTGTTTCTCCTACCCTCCCACCCCCTTCATTATTAAAAGTATAACTTAGCAGATAAGCCTTACTGTAGGCTGCTCTCTCTCAATTTATAATAACATGAGCTCAGATCCTTTGCAAAGAGACTGTTTGCAGACTCAAGTTTATTTCAACATGAAAAGAAAGACAAGTTTTTGTTGCACGATTTTAGTGGAAGATTTGAACTTAGAATTCAGTGACATTTATTTCAGTCTAGTCAACATAATTAACCATTAAAATTGTAAAAAAGGTTAAGGATTTCTTGAAAGGAGACTGCAAGTAACTTGAGCTTAACATCTGCATAAACGATTGACTCCTGGAGGATTTAGTCTTCAGTAAATAACATACGCACAAGCTCTGCTTTAAAACATTCCTCTTCCACCAGCTTCTGAGGCTGAAAGAAAGATTAGGATGTTACAGGGGGCAGTTGAAAAGCCTGTTCTAGACTAGAGCCAGTTGTACATGCTAACGTCAGCCATACTACAGCAATTCTTTTTTGCTTGCTAGAGCAAGCAAGGTAAAAAACTGAGAAATACCTGAGGGTTTTCTGGCCTTAGAAGAGGCGTTTCTAAGAAAGTGACAGACAATTTAAGTAATATGGACAATTTGAGCTGTATTCTATTTGACTCAAGAGTATACTGCACATAACTTTTCACTCCTGTCATTCAGCATTTGGATTTTTACAATTTAAGGATCTGCAAGTCAGGAAGCTAACAATACGTTGCTATGGATTTTCTGTATCCCTCAACCACTACATGCTCAGTGTACCCATTTTCTTTACTCTGTTTCTTACAGACGTTATACAGAAAGCAGACTGGTTGTCTCTTGAGGAGCTGTCTGAGCCAGGAAGAGCACATGGGTGGGAGCAGAAGAGCTCCTAACTGTCTGCTCCTTTTAAAGGAAAAGGTATCAGGAAACATGCATAACTAATTTACAGTCATAAGCTCCTGCCCCAACCCTAAAGCCTGTAGATGCAGAACATACAATAAATCACTTACTGTTCCATATTTAAGTAGTGTAGGCACTCCCGTTAGTTTCAGATTTTTCCTGAATTCGTTGTTGGGATCCTTCCAGCTGTTCAGGAAGAAGGGGTTAAGAACAGCTTCTAGAAATGCAGTCTGAAGTTAGCCTGTAAAAATTCCTTCAGAAGGTTGATTCAAGGGTCTTTGCTTTGTACCTCCCCACCCCACTTCTCAGACAAAGCATGCAGACAGTTCACATGAGGGATGATGTAGACCTCAAAACTCAAAAAATGCTTCTTTCCTTGCAGAAAAGGCCAGTTCAGTCTGTTGTCACAACAGGCTAGTTAACCTCCAGTCCACAAATAGCAAAGATAGCAGTTTGTATTAACACAGTTACTTACTAGGCTCTGTCTCCTACTAGGCAGTAGATGAATACAGACCCATCAGGCATGTTATGAAGTTCCTTCCTCACAACTGGTTCAGCTAGAGAGTAATTATAGAAATCTGTTAGCAGTTAATACTTTTACTGTGCTACAGAATCACATGGATCTACTTTGACCAGCAAGGCTGATAATTAATGTTTTGCTTGCTTCAGGTAGAGATCTGTATTTTGTTTCACCTGGTTATGCACAAGCTTTGCTGAATTTCTTACATGCCCAGCCTTGAAGGGACTTGTCTTTGAGTAAAGGCCAATCAAAAAAGAATGGTCCCGTCTGTGTGAAAGCCAGCTGGTAAGCAGTTGCCTGTATGATGGCATAGGTGATCCACACAGTTCAGTGCAACGTCTCCTGAAGCACCTTCCTCTCCTACTGCCAGACGCTTGACTGATGGGTCACTTCTGCTACCTGACGTATGAAGCAGATGTGAATTAACCAAGATTAACATCTAATTGATTGCTGGGCCTCTGTATCAGCCTCTGCTGAAGAACATATTGCATTACGTGCCATTCAGTGGAATGTGGGTAACGAACCCCAGAGCCGCACAGTCAGTGAGGCAGCAGCTTTAGCTAGCTC
>NW_008621459.1:0-8275 GCF_000691845.1 Merops nubicus | reverse complement strand
TCCCCGCACAGGGGACAGGGGCCAGATGGTACCGACGACCACGGATTAGCCGAGGGCTTCCGAAGCCTCACGCGCCATCACCTCCACTCAGGAAGATATCATTCACTTAACGGAGCACAGGGAAGGGGAAATCTGATTTTCTGCCTAGACAACCCGGAGCAGCCGGGCAGAGACGAGGAGGAGCCGCGGGGCTGGCGCGGATGGCCCCACGGCCCCTGAATTAAAGCCCATTTCTCAGGAGCAGGTGCTGGCTCTGGTGCATCAGTATTGGGCACCCGAGAAAAATCGGGGTCGGGAGCCACAGCTGCCCCTGGAACTAAAAGCCACCCAAATGCCTTATCCCCCCTCCACCCCCAAAGCTGCAGGCAGCAGATGCTGCTTGCAACCTGCAAAGCTAATAAAGCCAGGAGCTCCTCACATCACACATGGCCCTGGTGCAGCCAGGACAGAAACAAGCCCAACTAGGGCAGCAGTGAACCCAGATGGAGAGCAATGAGCCCAACTGGGACAGCAATGAGCCCAGCCACCTTCCCCTGCACAAGGCCAGTGCCTGGCAAGATGCTCAAGGAGATGAGGATCCATCCATGGGCCTGCAGTCAGCCTTGGTGCAGGATTTAAGCTCTTGGGAGGGCAGCTCAGCACCCAGACCCATTAAGATCAGCCTAAGGGCTTGCACCAGCAGGGACAGTAGATGCAAAAGCACGGGAGGCTTCTTCAGATGTAGGAGCAGCAGGCACAGTGTGGCCTAGGAGATAACCCAGCCCCAGCATGGCAGTAGTGCTACTCTCAGCAAGGACCAACCCAGGGCTCTCAAAGAGGTGAGGCAGAGGAAGTTCTTGGGTTTCACAGAAAAAGGGGGCAGGGAATTTCCTAGAAGCAGCTACTCGCTGCATCCCGGGGCTGGCCAGCATCTTCCCATGGGCACTGCTTCCACCAAGGGGAGATCCTTCCCCCCAGAAGGAGCAGCTAGGCTCTGTGGGCAAGGGCTTGAGCTTCCCATGGGAAGGGATGAGCAGGAGCCGACGGCAGCACGGGCATCGAATGGCAGCGCGGCTATCGCCTGGGACAGGGCACAGCCTGTACATCAGAGCTGATCTGGGAGGGAAGGGTGGGTGGATGGATGGATGTTCCCCTGAGAAGAGGGAGCTGTGAGGAGCTGCGGCGACGACCGGGTTAATCATCACCTTCAGAGGGAACACGGCGAACCGGGCACGCCACGGCAGCCATCCATCAGCAGGAGCTGTCGCTGGGAAGGACACAGCTCGACTGGACGTGCTGGTAACGCATCTGCTGGGGCTCTCGGAGAGCAAGAGGCTGGCTGAGAGCCAGGCTGGGATGCTGGAAAGCTCCACCAGCCACGGGTGGGATGTGGCACTGAAGATGCTCCCAGGGAACGACGTGTCAGAGGCGAAGCCGTGGCTGCCGGGAGCATCCCTGGGCTGCAAAAGGGCTCCCCAGGGACCCCCAGCAGGCTGGAGGAACACCAACCAAGCCCCAGATCCACCTCTCACGTGTGATAACACATCAGGCCCCAGGAGCCTGCAAGGAGAGGCAAAAGGTCATGCCTAAGGTCTGCTACAGGTAGGGCTAAGCCAGCCACAACCAGTAGAAAGGAAGATCAGCTCTTCTGTGTGGACCAACATGAGACACCACCACCCCAGGACACCTCAGGGATGCTATTTCTAGCCAGGGCAGCAAAACATCACGGAAGCAGGAGAACCTCTGGCTACATGGTGGGTCAGATCAGCCATGGAAGAGCCCTGAACTACTCACACAAACAGGTTCCCATTCCACCCTACCCCACCCCACCATGGAGGTGGTCAAGTCACAGAGTGCTGGGACAGGTGGTGCCAGCAGGGACAAAGCCAGGCTGGGGTAGTGCCAACTGTAAGGTGCCACCTCACTGCTCCCCTTGTCACAGAAACAAACTCCCACCACATGCCACGAGCCCAGGCAAGCAGAAGAATGGGTGCAAGCCCTGCCCATTCCCACATCGTGGTGGGCTCTGCAGGTGCACCAACTGTATTTTCTCTTGCAGCTTCCAGATCCATGTGGAGCTCATTTTTTGGGGAGGTTTTGTTGTTTTGGTATTTTTTTTGTTTGATCTTTGTTTTAGAATCTGAACAAACATTTCAGTGAGGTCCAGCTGAGCTTCAGCCAGGACAGCTTTGAAAGACATTGAGCTGTTTAGGTCCCCAGGCTGAGAGCCGTACCCCCATGGCCACCTCAAGCCACACCAGCCCCTTCTGTACATGATTTAAGTTGTCCCCTGCTCACCCTCCACCAACAGCTCCCATCAGCTCATGAGAATTTGATTATCACAAGACTGTTCTGGTGCATTTGCCTCAAAGTACTTTAAGGTGGCTCTCCAGGCTGACATTCTTGGACATAGTCATGTTGACCCAAGCTGAAGGCACAAGGCAGCACCCACATGTCCTTCAGCTTGGGCCAGCAGACAGAGCCCGGGACACAAACTGAATGACAGAAGTCACCACGGGATGGTTCCACACCCCAGGTTAGAGCTTGTTCCCACATAGTAACTGGGACCCTGGAGAGGAGCAAGCATTGGCCACATTGCCTTTGGATGTGGTCATGAGAAGCAGATGTACATGGTGTGATGTTTATGCCAAATTGGAGCATGATCACTGGAGTGGAGAAACAGGGCAGGGAAGGATCACAAATCTGCTCAAGGCTATGTCTGGTGCAAGCTGAGAGACCCAGCATGAGAAGATCACCAGCAGAAGAAAAAGAGAAAGGCCTGAAAGGATAAGACAGACATTAAAAGCATTCACAGAGACATCGGGGCAGGTGCCTCCTCCAGGAACCAGCCCATCCCTCCTCTCCATCCCCAGCCTGCTTGGGCAGCACCCACCATCTGGCTCCACAGGGTGAACCACCCAGCAAGAGGCTGCACTGCCACAAAGCCTGTAAAGCCGAAAACTGCTTTTCAAGATTACAGCCTTAGAGCCCACAAATCCTGGGGCAGCACCATGTGTGATGGGGAAGCCAGCTCCCAACGGGGACATGGACAGAGCTCAGGGGCTGGCAGCTGTCCAGGAGAGAAGAAGGCAGAAGTGATATGTTGCACGTGGAGGCATGCACAGATTGGGACAGAGGAACAGGGATTGGAGATGGTGGATGGACCACAACAGCTGGGGGGGAACTGGAGGAGGAGGCAACAGGCATGTGCTGGGTGAGGTTAAAAAAAAGTGAGTCCCAAACTATACCTATAGCAACACACTGACCACATGAGGGCAAGAGTCTGGGGCATTTTCCACCTCACAGGCTCCATCCACAGCAGTGTCTGAGATCATGGGAGGGACGTCAGGCAAAGAAGAATGGAAGCCCTGCACAGGTCAGCTGGGCAAGTTCTGGATCAGCACTGAAAGAAAACTATGAAGGCAAACGCTTGCCCAGGCTTAGTGAAAGCACCTTGAAGACCCCCCCCTAAACCCATCCTTGCTCAAGCCAAACTCTGGCTGCACAAATACACCACCCTCGTGTGACCAGCAGCGAGAGAAGCTCTTCTGCCAGCTTGAGTGGAGCTGGACTCACGAGTGGGTAACGCAATCCCAGAGCTCACTACAGACGTGCTGCTGGTTGGCCTAGAGGGCAGCAGCTGCCGACACGTCTCCCGAAGGCTCGGCTCCCATCTGACAATCTCATTTCTGCAGGGAAGCCTCTGCTTTGCTGCTCTCATGTCCCCGCGTAACCCCGAGCGTCCGGCCAGCCAGCTTGCGTCGCTCGACCAGCTCCGCTCTCCCACATCGCGCAGCTTCGAGGCCCTTTTCCTCCTGATTAGCTGCGCTCATCATTTTTGGTTAACGGTGTTAAAAAGGAAAAAAAAAAAGCCACCACCACCCCCAAACCACCCCAACAGGTCTGTGCCGTTAGCGGGCTCCGAGAGCGCGCGTTTAATAGATAAGCGAGACGCAGGGAGTGGACCTATCTAAACATCTGTGGTGAGTAGGAGGTATCACTTTCTGAAGAAACCTAGCAAGGGGAAGAAGAATCCTAAAACCACAGCAGGCTGCTGACAAAGCTGGGGGAGAGGTTCAGTCCTGCAAAGAGAGGCTGAGAACGCAGGTTTCCTACTCTGCTCCCAGAAACCGCAGTGAAACCCATAACTAGAGAGTTAAATGTTTTTTTTTTTTTTTCTCTCTTTAAATACACAGAGGATTGCTCGTACACCAGGGCTGAAGTTTGGGTGTTTGGTTTTGGTCCTGTCCCTCTCTCAGCTTGGGGCAGTAGTTGCCTCTGCTGTTAATTTTTAATAGGTCCTGGAAACACCAGAGCGATTCCAGGGAACAAGGTGATTTTAAGCCTGCACTTAGCCCAGGGAAGACCCCGGGTATCTCAGAGCTGCCTCACCAGCTCCAGAAGCAGAGCAGAAGGTGCCTATGGACACCTTTGTGTGTCTTTACATGAAGCTGCTGGGGGGGCTCAGGACCAAAACCAGGCTGCGAGGTGCTCTGTCGGTGCTCCAGCCACACCCAGAGCAGAGCCGGCCTGAACTGCTCCAAAGTGTGGACCCTTGACACCTCTCCATCACCCAGCTTAGCTGGAAAATGAGCCTAAGAGACAGCATCCAAATCTGGAGAGCGGCAATGAGGAAAGTGATTCACCTTCGCAGCCCAGCAGTGAGAATCCCAACATCTGGATCGAATCACTCCGTCCTGCCGCAGTCACCAAACGCTTCAACATCTGTCGGGTCCATGGGAAACATCGCAGCTCCGCTCCACTACCGTCAAGTTGCAAAACCTCCGTTAACCTTGAACATGATCTGAAGCTCTGACCTGCTTCAGAGCGTTAATGGGGCATGCAATCATAACAAGAGCCTCACCAGGAAAACCGTGTTTCCCCTGCAGCAAAGAGAGGGAGGAGAGAGGAGAACACGCAGGTTTGGGTCTGAAGCAGCCTGACCAGCCAACTGGTTTTGTTCACAAAGATGAGTTGGGGTCTGCAGGTGCCTCCTGGCTTCACAGGCTCCTCCTCCGAGGAGCAAGGAGGCAGGAGACCCAAATTACCTCCCCCAGGCAGCAGTCCTGTGGCTTTGGGTTATTACAGAGCTGAGTAGGACGGGTGCAGCCCTCACAGACAGAGCAACAGGTCACTACTTTCAACTTCTCATCCAAGCTGAAGTGGAAGAACCAACACCTTGCTACACAACTTGCATCTTCCCTCTGCTCTGGCAAAACCCTGCAGGTATACAAGGTATACAGGCTGGCTTGCATTTGGTCCTTTCCAAGGATCTGCAGTAAACTGGGCAACTGGCTACTGTCTGAAAACCGCCCCAAGCCATCACACAGGGCAGAGCTACACAACAGCAAGGGGCCTGCAGCTGCTGGAGCTGCACAGCAGAGCCCCAGGACGCTCACGGCCACCCCTCCACCGCCTCCAGACACTAAACCCCGTGGTGCTGGGCTGTTCCCTCAGACTCACCAAATTTCAGACATCCACTAAAAGACCATAGGGACCAAAGGGTGAGCTAGGCTGAGTCTAAACTCAGATCAGAATCAAACCTTGCACGAAGTGCCATCAGCCCAGATCTGGAGAGGCCAAGCCAGAGCAGCTCATCACCACCCTCCGGGGCTGCTCTCAGATGCCACCTTCACCCAGGGTACAGAGCCTGGAGCACTTTTTGTGTCGATTCCCTACAGGAAGGAGATGGGGGTACAAGCAACACCCCTACTCTTCGCCCACACAGCTCAGAGGGACCACAACACACCCCTGGGCACTCAGCAGTGCCAGGCTTGGATTTGGGAAGGGGCACACACAGAAACCAGCCCTCTGATGCTCGGGGCAAAGCTGCTGGCACAATGCCTGCACCACTGGCCTGTGGATGCCCACCACCAGTGTCAGCACCCCAAGGTGCCCTGACCACACGTTGGTGGTGAGGGATACTGGGTACCAGCTAACCCCCAGCTTGCCAGTGCTGGATCAGCGGCGGGGCAGGCAGCTGCTCGTACCCTGCATGCCCACCCCACAGGCATGCTGGGGTCCCTGCAGCCTCCCACGCTTGGCCACCCCCTCTGCCAGACCACGGGCTCTTCTCTGAGGCAGGTTTGGGCTGACAGGCAGGCTAAGGACAGCATGTCCGGTGCTGGGTGGAGAGGGCTGCTGCCTGCCTCCCAGCCCCGGGCTGGAGCAGCTGATCTCCTCTCCCCTCCTCATCCCATCCAAACTCCGGGGGCTGACCTCTCCCAGGCCAGCTGCACAGGAGGGCATTCTCCTCCCCACTGCAAACAGCTGTGACCTCCCCATGGAAGGCAGCATTAACCCTTTCCTCCCCTCCTGCCCCCAGCCAGGCTACCTATGCCAGAGCCCTGCTCCTGGAGAAGCTGGACCATCGGGATGCAGAGCAACAGCCTCAAGATCACAGCCACAGATAAATACAGCACCTCAGGGACTAGTGGCCACCGACTTTGCTAGCCCAGGGGATGTACTATGGGAGACAGCAGCATTCCTCACTCCCTTCTGGCAGCAGGCAGGAACAGGCAGCTGCCCAGCCCTGCTCCAGCCAAACCCCAGCACCTGAAATGCAAACCTGCAACAGATGGGAAACGCCACAACTTTGTAGTCCCTGCTGCTAGCACAGGGTCAGCAGCCCTGCTCTGCGGCAGCTCCACATCTGCTCTGCTGCTTCCCCACTGAGATGCACGCTTCGTTTTCTTTCAGCCCCTCCCATAAACCAAGTTTTGGTTAGCCAGCGCTGTCCAGACCAGCACATGGGGCTGGAGCATCACACGTAGAGCTCAACTTGGGATCATTCCCAGGCGGTCTGGGAGAGTGGACAGCTGGAAGAGCTGGGACACCTCAACCAAGAGGCACAACAGCACCACAGCCACGTTCCCTTGCTCCAGGGAAGCATCACCAAACCTGTGCAACGCCCTGCGCAGGATTAAGCCAGTGGCCAAGAAGTGTCTATAAAGGGAAGCAATGCCCAAAGCTTTTTGGGCTGGGACCTGCGCTGCTCCACGGCAGGCACCAGGAGTGGACTTCGTTGCATTTCTCCTGACCTGTAGGGTCCAGCAGGATGGAAGCCCTGTGCCCAGCCTCGCACACCCTCACTGATGCTCAACAATCCCAAGCACCCAACCCCACGCTTCCCTCTCTGCCGTGTGTTGCAGGAGGAGTGAGACCAGGCTGCCTTCCTCCAAGGGCTTCCTCCTGCCCAGATCCTCCCCGGCTGTTCCCACAGGAGACACCAGCAGCCACTCAACACCCGGTTGCCAGAAGGTGTCCGGAATTAATCCGCCGAAGAATCAGGCTAATTAATACACAAATACTCCAGCGAGGGATGCCGTCCCAGGCCGAGCAGCCCTCGCATCTGCCCCTTGGCAGGCACCTGCTGGAGCCGCAGCGAGGAAACGCTGATCCCGCACCGCGGGCTGCGCCTCGAACAGGTAAAACCACCAAGTATTTACTGCCGAGAGCAAACACGCCAGAGCTGCCGAGGTGTCACCTCAACGCACCAGGGCAAGAACACACTGTTCCAGCCACTGACTCACTAATTATACAGGCAATGCCACACAGCCAGGGCTGGCTTGACCCGGCGTGCCACAGGGCACCTGCAAGCACACGGCTGTCAGACATGTCCTCCCCAGGCAGCCCTGCCCTGCCACGGCTTCGACCTTCACTCGGTTGAATCATTCATTCATCAGCTACCTCACTCCTCCAAGTTTCCTCTTCCTTGGAGGGGGCCTTGCTCCGCTTCTCACCGGTGCCCCAGATCCCTCTGAGTGGGACAGGGCTCACACGTCTCCTTCCCCAAGGCTCCCCATCACCAGACCCAGTTTTTGAGGAAATACACAAACCCCCTTTCTCCAGCTTCTGGGTCTCCAAGCCCAGCCCAGCTGTTCCCAGCAGGATACAGGCTCCCGTGTTTGGGAGCAGCGCCAAGGTCGTGCCTTCGGGGTCCCCTCTCACCTGCATCCGTGCAGAGCCAGCAGCAGCCTCCCGGCACCGACCACTCCAGCCCCAGCGCCTCCTCCCCACCCTGCTCCTGCTGCCGTCGTCCCACAGCAAAGAACCTGCTGGCCCCAGCCACCTCAGCCATCCTCTGGTCCCACTGCCAGGAGGGGAGAGGGGAAAGCACTTGTGTACCATGAGATCACAAAGAGATTCGGCCGCTGAGCCAGTGCTGTGCACAACCTGGGCTGAGAGGACATCCCATCCCCTGCAGAGCCACCTTCCCCACGGGGCAGCTCTGTGCCGGGCAGCCCGAAGAGAAGGCGGACAGCAGCTGAGCAGCACTTGCCAGGGATATCCACAG